>NW_026855343.1:0-262816 GCF_026571515.1 Ruditapes philippinarum
ATTAAGAAAAAGCAGTGTTTTGTTTTTATTTAAAAGGGTTTATTTGTTAAAAAAGTACAGTTGGGCTTAAAAGAAAGAAAATTTTAATTTTGAACTTTTGGTTTTTTTTAAAAGAGATTAATTTAATAAATTTTATAAAATTTTAAAAGATTTAAAAAATTATAAAAATTTTAGGAAAACATATTTGTAAATTTTGCATAAAATTTTTAAGTATTAAAATACAAAACGATTGGGGCATTTGAAACAATGGGTTTTACATTTAACAAAATTAATTTTCACTTTAAAATTTCCCCCCCAAAAATCATTATTAAAAAATTTTTTTTCCCAAAAAATAACAATTTTTAAATAAGTGTACTTTCCCAAAAGAATTTGTGTATTTAAAATTGTTAGGTGCTGTATTTCATAATAAAAAAAAGAAAATTTTAAATATGAGAAAAGGGTATATATTTTTGTTCTTCGAAATTTAAAATGACTTTAACCCAAAAAGTGTAATTTAGAAATTTTACCCAAAACCCTCGTTGAGGGACAACCCAAAATCCAAAATTTCAAAATTTTAAAAAGGGGCCTTTAAACCCCGTTTTTCTTTTGTTGTTGTTTTTCGTTTTTGTTTGTTTTTGTCATTTTTATACACATCGAAAATCTCAAAAAAAATGGCCCTTTCATATTTCCAAAAAAAATTTTTTTTTGGAACCGTCATAAATTCCCCCAAAATTAATTTTTTTTTTTTACAAAAACTAGCTCGTGGGCAATGAGTTTTTAAAAACTTAATTATAATTTAATTTTTGGGCACAAAAGCCTAATAAAAGGGCCTTTTTTTACTTTAAAATAGGAGTTATTTATTAACCAAAAAGGAAAAAATGCAAATAAACCCTCCAAACTTTTTAATTTTAAAATTGGCTAAAAAAAAAAAATTGAAATTAAAAAAGGGAAAGGTTTTCGTTTTTGAAAAAAGAGAAACATTGTTTTAAAAGGTTTTTATAAAGAAAATCATCGTTTGGGAATTCATTAAAATGCCATTCCCTGAAAAACGAATTTTTAAATTAAAATTCCCCCGCCCTTATTTATTAGGTTTAAAAATAAAATAAATTGAAAAAGGGGAAACAAAAAAATTAAATAGGCCTCATTTAAAAAAGTCAGCTGCCCAAAACCGTAAACGACAATTATTTTACAAAACCTGAAAAATTCTCCAAAAAAGGCTGAAAAAGGGTTTCCCCACATTAAAAATTTTTCAATTTTGGATTTTTTTCTTTGTGTTTCCAAAGAAAAGTTTCTTTTCCCTCAGTCAAGTAATTGCGTATTTAACCCCCCATAAAAATATTTTTGTAAGTCCTTTTAAAAAAGCTGAATGAGGTTGAAATTAAACCCTAGGGGAATTTGGGGATGTGAAAAAAACCCTTCCCAAAAAAAAAAATTATTGTTTTAAAGGGTTTTTTTAAAAAAAGCAAATCAGAAAATTGGTAAGGTTTATTTTTTTACTTGTTTTTTTAATCCCCCCTTTTGGAAGAAGATTTCAAAATTTTTTTCCCGAGGTATTTTTTTTTTTGTAATTTTTTAAGAACTTTATAAACCTTTTTCCAAAACTATCCCCAATAATTTTCAATTGTACCGTTTTGGGTATATAAAAAATGTTTTTTAAATTTCTATTGATATACCAAAAACGTGACCATTTTATTTAAAATTTTCATGCTTTTTTTTGTATCAAACTAGAGTGATTTTTATTTTCTGCCCCGAAAAAAAATGGCCCCCCTTTTAATGGCTTTGTTTTGTTTTTGTTTTTTAAAATTTTTTTTTTAAAAACAAAAATTTTATTAAGAACGGGCACGTTCCTTTCGAATTCGCACTATTCATGCAACTTTCAAGCACTATTCACGTAACTTTCAAGCACTATTCATGCAACTTTCAAGCACTATTCACGTAACTTGTACTTGAATAATCTTATTTATACTAGCTGAAAATGATGATATCTGTGCAAATAAGCCTTTTTGGATTGAAATAAATTGTCTGTCTTGTCAGTAAATTAGTATTTTTATTACCTTTATTTTCTTTATTTACATGCATTTAATATGTTATCCTGCTTTGAAGTTTTCATCTTAATAATATGTTTATGCTGTCCTTATCACAGAACATAATCTTTTAACAAACTTGTAACATAAATATTTTCTTACAATACATCTTTCCAAAAGTAAACTCAAAAAGGGCAGGTAAACTAAAAGTAAAATTTCGTGTAGCTACTTTCAAGAACGTTCAGTTTTCAATTTGAATTTATATTTTAGCAAAATGTATAAAAAATATTACAAATTATAATGCTTTTGAAAAAGAATAACTAATGGACAAATGCAAACAAGATTAGTCAGTTGAAAACATATTACACTCCTGCTTATTCAAAAACTACTTCAATGGTGATTTATGAATTATGTCGCTGACATTTTCACTTCAGTTAGTAAACGTGGTTAAACAAATCTGAAAATTGCATGTTTGTTGTTATTGAACTTTTGTTGTATCGTTAAATTTTAAAGTATTCATTAATTTTGTCTAATGTTTATAACATATCATGGCATTAAATTATTGGATTGTCAAATTGAGTGTGTTCTTTTCTATATTTTATATGTTGTAATTATTTACAGAATTATAAAATATGTTTTTGGGTGCAGCCGTACTGTTAACTTTATAATTGTTATTGTATAAGGACGCTTCCTGTATTATAATTGCGAATAATTGAAAAACAAATATGAGAAAACACAATCATAACTGTTTGATTGTCGCTGTTGTGTTCATTTATTTTGTAATTCTTTATTTACATTAACATATTCGATATAATTATACAATATACACCTGAAGATAAGTTAACACACCTCGGAAATTTAAAATTGCTTGTGATTGAAAGCTCTGTCATGAGATGATGACTTAATTGAGCTAAAAATAGTAATGTGATAAGTAGCAATTAAATTTATGAGTTTAGTTAATTCTTAACCAAATTATTGAAGCATAAGCAAATGTGTTGTTTTTCACCAAAATGTGTTTATTAGAATAGTGTTGAAGTGTTTACAAAACATTTTCTGATGGAAATGTGTGGTAAATGTTGACGATAACGTAACCTAAAATAACATTGTGTGGTCATTTTTAATAACGTGTGTAACCGCCCGTGCCGGGATGATGGCCTCAATTATTCTCCAAATACTACCAGTCAGGCGTCTAATGCGATTTTGAGGTAAATTTTGCCATTCTTGGTGCAGACCTTGTTCCAGTTGTTGCAGGTTGACTACAGGTGGTTCGTATCATTGCCCAAATATAATTTAAAATACATTTGTAGTCATGTCAAAATTGAGAGGCAAAATGCCGGTTGTGAGGAGAAGGGTTTAACTGTTCCTTCATGTATGTTTTGTTTTTCTGATAGATAATCCTCTGTTCACCTTTATTATTTCAATGAATCTCAATGGTTTATGACCATTTTAGTGAGAATATTTGTGTTTCCATATTGTTTCGTATTAACACTGTGGATATTGCACAATCTGCTCAAAAGGTACTACTATATTTACAGAGGAAATTCGTCGAGATTTCTGAACGGAGCTGCCTTCAAATAAAATTACATTATTCTGCTGATGTTTAATTCGTTTTTATTCATGAGCAAAATGTGTAACAGACAAACTGATGTTCATAAAAACTAACGTTTTTCTTAATATCGTTGAAGTGAATAAAAATATTTCATTCTATTGTATGTATATCTTATAATTTTATAAAATCATTTTTAAAAAAAAAAACCAAAGAATTTTCAGCTTTATTTTTATGGGGTTGTCTATTGAAATAAGGTAAATTTGACAAGACATAATAGGGGTGGTAAGTATAAAGAATGAAACAGCCAATAGTCCACATAATCCTGCATATCTTTGCTAACATTGTTGTTTATGGCCTCTTTCATTATGGCTATCAATACTTCAAGGACAATTATAATTAACTGTATTTGAACAAAAACAACTTTTTTTGGACTGAACAGACAATGGACATCGCTTACTTTACATTCATTTTAATTATAATGACCAAGGTAATACACTGCAAATCCCTGATGTGCAAATAAGTAAAATAGAATGTGCTGTTAAAATGTGCTTTAATATAAAAATATTTATTCCCCGAATATATACATATATACATATACAAAACACGGCAAGGAATTTAAGGTAGATTTGAAAAAGAACAACTAAAACCTTATCTGGCAAAAGGTTGAACAAAATTCAATGGCTTTGCATGCATATAGAATCAACTTTCAGTTCAAGCTTCCTACTATTAATTTACTGATTGAAAAATATTGAGCAAAGGGTAAATTTTTATGGAATTCAAAATCTCTATTTTTTATTTCAGCACGATTGAAAGAAATATTGAGAGACACATTCAAATTTCATAGTCAAATTTAAAATAATCTCCCTCCCACGTCTTTATAAAAATATTTATATGACTATCCATGCATATTTCATTGACATTTGCGTTCCAATTAGTAAAGCATGTGGTTAAATATATTTGAAAATTTCCCACTAACAGTAGTTGCTCTTTTTTGTAACGTTAATTATTAAATAATTCATAAAAATGTTCATTAATGTTTATGGTATGACATTTAAGAATTATATGTGCTTTAATTATCATTAAGTTGACGAATTCAGATTGTTCCTTTCAACTTTTTATGCCTTTAATGAATCCATTTCTCACTTAAGTTGGACAAAAATATTTTTGAGTGCAACGGAGTTACTTGCTTTTGCAAATGTCTTTGCATTAACCAAGTTAAATAAAAACATTTCTTGTATATTAAACTATTAATCGCAGGAGTGGGACGACTTCAATTACAAATACATTTTGTATTGCAATGATCGTGGCCAATATTGCTTATTATTTATTTAATATTACAAATTTGATTAAGTAGCTTTATAATATGTTAGCACACACGTTAACGAAACATTACTGATTTTATTGTAAAAGGTAAAGGTAAAGGTCTTGTTTATTATAGTGTCACCCCTACTGAAAGGGCCAGCCATTTTGACTTATGAGACACCTTTTGGTTGCATACCATGTACCTCCCAATTCCTACCACTATGCCAGGCGCCAGGCGGATAGAAATCGGTAACCATTCATTTTAACTACCTCGCGGCTCACGAAGCGGCCATTTCGGAACGAGTCCCACGAGAAACATTCATCCTTCAATTAACGCTCCCCGTGGGGCTCGAACCTTCGACCTCCCGATCCGAAGGGAGAATAAGGAGAAAACAAACAACTAAAAAGCATTAGTGTTCAACAAAATCGGTATTTTCTTTTGATTTGCAAACATTATACTAATAGATAGTATACTTATAGATATTGGATTTCGGTGTATACTAAAGAAGAGCTAAATTTCTTTAGACAGAATGGACAATACATTGGCAGTAGTAAATGTGTAACATTTGTTATATTCATTTAAAAATTAGTATACATTTTCGATGAATTTTATCTTCTCATAAGCAAAGATATTAGTAGAAAACATACCTTAATCGGGCAAAGAATGCACGTGTCCTGTATACTAGCGGTCACATAATGTAATCTTATTATCATTACATCATATCTTGCTCACTCATGTGATAGTTCAAGATTAAAAGGTTTATACACTTCTAATAATCATTAAAAAAAATTACGATACTGAACGAATTAACCATTCAATCTATTTACATATTTCAATATATTTACCAATTGGCAACTAAATCATCAACCAGCAATTGACATCATATTGATATCCTAAAGCAGTGTATTTCTTTCTTTTTTATAAGTTCAATTTATAGGCGTCCTTCACAGTTGAATATGTTATTTATTGTTATTTCATTGGTTATCATGTCATATGAAATAATAAGCCTTATTAATAATCTATACACCACCTGATGAACATAATGTACACCTTGAGAAAATCATCTCTCTTTGGAATTCTAAATGAAATACTACAATAAATAATGACTGAAAGGTCAAAGGCACCATAATGAAACTAAATACATGCATTTTGAATTGTATATGAATACTAAAATACACGTCATATTGCAATTGTTTATGTTATTTACTATATTTTACTTTAATGAATTAATTAGCAAAAAACAATATTTATGTTGATTTATTATGAAATGTTTTGCTTTTTTCGTAAAGAAACTATACAAGCACGTTGTTCTAATTGCTTGTGAATTATAAACTGATACTTAGGTAGTTTTGCTTTTGTTTTTTGCAGTATGCTTAACAGATGTAAGATGTAAACCCCATGTGGTAAGTGCAATATAATCAAAATTAAATCATCATAATTGAAATGAACTTTATATGTCACGAGTCATTGATAGTTTATAGTATTTTATAAATAATATACATGCACGTGTACGTAAATAAGAATGAATAAATGTAATCATACTCAGATTTAGTTGAAAATGTTTTGTATTTAATTGAAGTTTTAGATTTATTAAAATAATTTATAATCATAATCGTACACGTAAAAATATTGTACAATTTGAAAACTAATATAGAAAAGTTTAATTTTAAATGTTTTAAATTTAATACAACATGTTTTCAAGATTAATGTTTTCTACTAAATAGTTTGCCAGGAATAAAGGTCATTCCTTATTTGATTAAATAAATTGTGGTTTCATAGGGCACTGCTCACGTGATTGTTTTATTCATGGTTTAATCTTTACAGTAAATAGGAGTTTCTAAAAATGTTTCATTAATATAGCTTCTTGCATTATAGTTTTTGTGATGATGTCATTGCATGTTAGATATGACGCAATATAATATACTGGAATATTTTCTTTCGATGAGTTCTGATACTAAAAACTAACACTGTGGCCATAAGTTTTATACAATAATGACAAATATTTCTCATTGTGATTTAGACAACAATATATTATACATAATCTTATTTTTTTATCGACATATATTTGTAAACGAAATTAATATATCAAATTGCTTCTTTGGATTTCTTATTTCATATCATATTTGAAGTTCCTTGTAATTTGCCTTACGTAGTATATTTGCCCCTCAGCCATCTGCGGCAAAAGATTCTGCCGATTCTAACGTCCGTAGCATATATACTTTGAAACTTTCCCTAAACATGATGAAAGGCTTAGTCCAAATTGAACGACTGACACGTCATCTTCGGCTAATAAGCGCGATAAGGGTTAAACTAAGCTGACATATGGTATGGCGTGAAACAATAACATCGAAAAATAATACAATACGTTTATTTCAAGTAAAGTAGAATTCGGCCTAAAATCATGAAAAAAACAAAATAAAACAAAACAACAATTCAACAATATTCAAAAATAGTGTAACAATAAAATGATAGATACAAATACCCATTTATATTAGTTCGGTAAAGTATTTATGATTTAAAGTCATTAAAAGAAATGTAGCATCTGTAGTTGAATCAGAGACTGTCCAATAATGGCTATAGCTATATTACCAATTAGAATAATTAGAATATAAACAAGGAATTTACTCAAAGGATCTAAAAAGTATCGAGTGTACGCCCGAAAACACCTCTCTACCAAATCCAATAAGTGTGTTGTATTTTTATATTATGTGCGACAATTTCGTGTGACGCACCTTTATTAACATAAATTAATTGAATATGTAAGATAAATAAGGTTTAATGACGCTATGACGTTTATGTCTGGCATCATAATCTAATAAATATAAAAGAAATAAAGTAATTGTCATAATACAACATTTAACAAAACAAGTGATTGCATTTAGTAAATAAATATCAAATCTATGAATAAGTCCAACAAATTGGTCTAGTCTTACTACATCAGTCCGAGCTTTTACAACAGAAACGCTTGTATTTCTGCCTAAGTTTCTTACTCATTCCTGCATACAGTATAGGATTGATGGCGCTGTTGAAATATGCCAGAAAGATGGCCGAAAAATTAATTTCGTTCATTACGTAATCTGGCACCTGTACGAAGACAAATACATTTTTTATACAGATTTAAGTAATAACAGGGTTGATTGAAAATGATATTTAACCAGACGATAGAAAAAAAATTAATAAAAGATATTTAATTAGTTTGTACAATAAATAAATTCTATGCAATAATGTAACAAAGATTATTCAAATCTAAGAAACTAAAATGGAACAGTTTTAAAAAAACATCGAACATTGAAACAAGCTGTGGCTTGGTTTAACTGAGTCTATTCATAGGTGGTAGAAAGGCTTGAAGAACGCCAAACATAGTAAAATTGAACTACTGTTGCATGCTCGGTTTAATTTAGTTTGTTCGTGGATTTAAATACTAGTGGTCATAATAGGTATACTACAGAAATATTGTAACAAATTCCCAAAGAATAAACAGACAAACAAAATCTTTACATACCGGGTAATCTTTGTTGCGATACTCATTATAGAGGAATAATGCTTGTCGCGGTGTCCAACAAGCCACAAATGTCAAAAATAAAATTATCAGTTTCATTGTAACCTACAAAAAGCAAAAAAAAAAGAAAATGGTAAAATATCGCATATAAGGTTGAAAAAGAGAACCATGAAGGCATGCCAGCACGACAAAACTGATAACTTTGCGAGCTTAGTTTGATTTAGCATGTTCATGACGACAGTGAGTATGTGCTTGCAACCACTCACGACAGATCACTTCCAAGGAATCTTGCGTAAACTAAAATTTAGCAATATTTTAACATACTTCATTGCTAGAACAAAACGAAAAGGAACTTAATTATGAATTCGATGCAAAGCTGTCTTACTGATATGAATTTGAAGGACATCCGCTTAAACTGAAAAAGAATAGCACTTCTATATAAATTCAAGGACACCATATATAATGTCAAACTGATATATGTTATTAAGAAAGCCCAACACGGCAAAATTGAAAAGGTTGCTAAAATGGACATTGAAATATATCCTTGTCTTAGAAATGATTTCATTGATTATCACCGTAATTCTTTCACTTACAATTTCAAATTACAATTTCCCGAAAAGACAATTCTCACCAGAAATGATTCCGATATCAAGTGTACTCGCAATTCAAAAGAAAAAATGGTTTTTGAACAAAAGAAGGAAGTCTATCAAACAATTTTTTAGGCAAAGCTAAAATACTCATCACTTATTAATGCACAAAAAATTATATTTTCTTTTAGAATTTCTAGTCTAAATTATATTCTCTCAAATGTCTTTTGAATGAAGGAAATTGTTTTTCTTTAATGTCTATAAATACGGTTAAGATGTCTTAGAAATACCATATAGACCAACCTTTCTCTTTTTCTGATCGTCTTTCGGTGATGATGTAGATTCTCCTGGAGCAACCCTTGTTAGAAGTTTTATCATAATCGCCACGTAAGCAACTGCGATGATGAATACCGGAAGGAAATACATGATTATAGTTAGACAAGTGTAGTAAATAGTCCTTAGTGGCTCAGCAGTGTCGCAACTTTCGCTCGTAAAAATCTGGGGCCAATCACTCCTACACCACACCTCATGACGGTTCGCCCAATATAGCTCCTCTAAGCGTCTTGTAAAAAGATGAGGAAGGCCATTTAGGACGGCAATAATCCAACTAGCAAGTATACCATACTTTATCTTTATTTTCCCTTTACTTTTAAGCGGGAATATGACAACAAGAAACCGTTCGAGAGCTATCGCTGCCATGGTAACAGTGCTTGATGACACGGCCGTCACTTGAAATATACATTAACATGTAAGCATTACTATTTAGGTAATCAAAGCGTCAGGACCATCCTTACTGTCACTGACAATAAAATGTGATTTTATTAGGGCTATGTTATAAATGGTATATACATGACTTTATATATCTATTTTTTGTTGCAATTGGACGATATTTAAATTTTGAATCATGTTTTTAGATAGCAACATTCACAAGGAAAGTTAAATGCTAAGCTATGCGCTTCCTCAATTCATTAACCCTTTTTATCACTGTTTTACTTTTTAATATTTATATTATATATACATGTATAATTAAAACATGTTTATATCACTTAAAAACTGAAAAATACTACAAATTTATTAAAGGCCAGTCGTATTTTCAGATAAACAATATTACAGTAAGAACAAAATGACATAAAATTTTAAAAAAGAAAAATAACAAAAAAAACAATGTTTGTTCTTAGTAAGAAAAATGTTAGCAATTTTGTGTTAATTAGATTTTGTTCAGTCATTGACTTATATTTCAATATAAGGACATGAATAACCAAGAACGATACCCGCACCGTAGCCCAATCATACAAAACAACCTTATATAAATTTGTCAGATCTGAGTCATCTGATGTATTTTAAAACAAACAATATAAGCGTATGTAGCTGTCATATGAAACAAATGACTCGGCTTTGTGTAGAATTTGGTACAAAGATTTATTTTGCTTTCAAAATTGAAATGTATAATGAATTACCTTGTAAGAATTGATTAGCGCTGCAAATAAAGGACCCAAATGGCCATTCCGTTGATATGCTGTTACCGAGATGTATCCACATACAAGTACACGCTACCATCAAGTCACTTGCAGCAAGGTTCGTGATCAGAGCGTTTGTTGGCGTCCGTAGCTTTTTATCTGTCATTATGTTCCAAACAAGACTTGCATTTCCTATGAAAGCCATCAGAAATGAAATAATGTAGGCAATAAGTTTCAATGCTATCTCGTAGTTCGGTATAGGCTCCGGCAATATAGTATCATATTCTGAGACAATATACGGATCGACCTCAATTTTTGGTACCGCCATTCCAGGCACACACTGCGGAAAATAATAGAAATACATTTCATCAGGAGCCGATGACGCATTCAAGCTGTTCCGTTTTGCCGTGTCGTTAATATTTATCATATTTTGCTGTTATAATTATAATAAAGTTGTGATATCAACTAAGGTTGTTCTTTCGTCTTCAGTTGTCGCTTAGCCTCCCGAATGATATCCGTCGCTTTAGTACTTTTATAGTGTATACATCATTTATGTTTGCACGGTGCAAACTCGTATAAATCTATCTTTATTTAACGCCGCACACTTTAAGAGCAATTGATGATTTGATTCAAAACCCGGATTTATATAACATGTAATATAAATCCGTGTTCAAAGTTAACTTCATGTATTTGAAACATTGAAAATGAAAAAGCCTAATTTTTCATGCGATAACTGTTTTAATTATGTTTTGACGAGGCTATATATTATCGCATATCGAATTTGTAAGTTTTGTGGATGATACGAACATATTTTGTGAACGTTACAACCTCCAAACCGATCCTTTTAATCTTATGGTAAAGTCATTTTACTGAACTTATAAGACTGCAGAGTAATGTACGAGTATCGTTATCAAAATAAGATATTTACAGAAATACATTGGTGGCGGTTTGAACGGAACTGTCAAATCGTACGCAAACTTTAACATCCTGACGTCTACAAGTCATTTGTGGACAAACAAATTAACAAAAAACCTATTATATGAATTCTTTCTAGGAGCACAAAATAAAGGGTTAACGTAATATTTGATTTTTTCACATTCACATGAAGAGTTCAATTATTTGCAGGCTTTCTCAGCATTGCGTATCATTATTAAAACCAATTGTAGAAAAGTATATTCATAATTAAATTGGACAAAGGGTGTTTGTTTCGAATAGAAAAATAAATTATTCAGTCATATCTAACAAAACCTCATTGTTATAAATTATTTTACATTGTATAGTTTTTGTCAACAAATCACAACCTCAGAATAATTTATTATCTTTATTAAGAATAACAGAAACTAATTAGTCTTAGAGCCTTATTTGAGCAAATTAATTATTTGTGGAACTGTTTTAATTTTATAATGGCTGTGTCGTGACTTATTTTAACATAATAAAATACAAAACGCATCATTGTTAAAGATTTTATTCGATCTAAAACATGTTTTATTTGGACAAAAAATATTTTTTGAAAATATACCTGTGTCTTTGGATTTTATTTATTGCATTGTTTATTTATTTATTTATCTATTTTTATTTATTAATTTATTTACTTTAACATGAACATGCATTTGTTCGACTGTAACAGATCCTGATTTTAGTGAAACAATAAATCACCCTTATACTGAGGGGTTACCTTTAACGGTTGAGGCATCAGCATTGCAGTCAACGTTTAAATATGCGTAATCGTAAGAGGCGAGTAAATGTATGCGAATAACAGGAGTATAAGCATCTCTTAGCTCCAACAGATGATTTTGAAGCCTAGTGTCGCTTAAAATTTGTTAGACCTGAGGTAAGTCAAAATCAAATTTCCTCTTATGGCGACATATGACCTAAACTGTGTTGGTATGCCGTTAAATCAATAAAACAAAATGAAACAATGAATTGTGAAAATTGTAGAATATATAGTTATATTACTTAGTTCAATTGACTATGTCAGTTCCAGTTATTTCCAGAACATGTAGATAAAACTTTTCCGCTGACCATTGATGACAACATGGCATTTTGAGCAGAATTATTACACATAAAAAATATCCAACATCCTTATACCTTACCTCTGCATGAACATATTTTCAGAACAATCAAACGAAAGAGAACAAATGTAAATAGTTTTATGAATATATGAATATTCAGAAGCCACGTGGAACTTTGCATATTACATGACAAGAATGGAAGAGTAATAATATTTATCATATGTTGCGATCCGGATCGGAATATCCGTCCCGAGAGTATCCTCCCCTTCGGCGGGACCAAGGCTTGCCAAGTTGCCGTCCATAACCGGATACCCGAGTTACAGATATTCCGATCTGAACCGCAAACACAGGTCAGATTTGTTCGTGCATTTGTTACCGTATTATCATATTGTAAATGCTTGACCTAAATAAAACGAGTTTAAATGTAAAACTGATGTTATTTCATTTATAACTATTTCCTTATAATAGTTTAGTTCATTCATAACGGCAAAATCACGTCATCTTACGTTTTCAGCGTAATTCTTTTAACGGTGTCATTTTAACGCGTTTCAATAATAATGACGTCATTGTATAGCACGCGACTTATCTGGCATCCTCTCTAATGCCAGATAAAATTTCTGGCATGGGTAAAATTAACGGAAACATCGGTCTGATATGCAAGAAAACCATGTGTACTACCTTAATTCCCATTATCAGTTAACCCTATAACTAACGTAGTTAGGGCGAATTTTAAACAAAACAACAGCTTGAAGTATTTATATAATGAATGAAATTTCGAAAATAAAAACAAAATCATTAGACATCAAAACACACGTGCTCGCGCATACACTTAAGCACATATACAATTTACCCAAACGCACTTAAATATTGACGTTATTATAAAATGGGTTTTTTGCAGTATTTCAATTAAGATAATTACAAGATTTTAGTTATGCTATATATTTTCCTATTCTCCTTAGATATTAGTGTATATCAGTTGCAGAAATATTCGATTTCTATGAGTTTCCTTTTTTATCCTGTAACTTCTTAAGAAGCAGACTGTTAATATGACCCTTAAGCACTGAACATACAATTATTTATGGTCATGTCTGAAGATGTCTGGATCATTGATTCCAGCACTTTTAAGTGTTGAAAATAAAGTTTCGCTTAAACCGGTGCTGCAAGGGATAGTGTACTTTTTCATTATCTCTACATAATCAATTTAACCGAGACTGCAATTTTCATGTTTTTTGTTGTGATAAATGCTTCCGAGGGATACCTTTTTCCCCAGAATGAATTTTAATATTAATAATGACCGTTTGTTTTTGGAAACAAGCAGGGTGTTATATCATCTTTACTTCAAGTTAATGTTCCGGTATCATTTTTACGTCAAATTAATTTTCCGGGATCATCTTTATGTCAAATTAATGTTCCGGGATCATCTTTACGTCAAATAAATGTTCCGTGATCATCATTACTTCAAATTAATGTTCTGTGTACCTTTTTATCCTGTAACTTCTTAAGAAGCAGACTGTTAATATGGCCCTTAAGCACTGAACCTACAGTTATTTATGGTCATGTCTGAAGATGTCTGGATCATTGATTCCAGCACTTTTAAGTGTTGAAAATAAAGTTTCGCTTAAACCGGTGCTGCAAGGGATAGTGTACTTTTTCATTATCTCTACATAATCAGTTTAACCGAGACTGCATTTTTCATGTTTTTTTGTTGTGATAAATGCTTCCGAGGGATACCTTTTTCCCCAGAATGAATTTTAATATTAATAATGACCGTTTGTTTTTGGAAACAAGCAGGGTGTTATATCATCTTTACTTCAAGTTAATGTTCCGGTATCATTTTTACGTCAAATTAATTTTCCGGGATCATCTTTATGTCAAATTAATGTTCCGGGATCATCTTTACGTCAAATAAATGTTCCGTGATCATCATTACTTCAAATTAATGTTCTGTGTACCTTTATCATTTAAAAGAACGAGTTTTCAACTCTTACCTATCACGTTCATTTAAATTGGTGATATTGCTTTATGTAATGAGAATCTCGAATCCTTTATAGCATAATCTATGATGCTACTTAAGTCTTTTTTACAAATTGTATATATTGTACGTGAGCCGCACATACGATTTTACTGCGAACATGATTTGAGGTTACCGTATCACTGTAACAGTTTTAAATTTCATAATTCTATATCAAACCAAACGAGAATGTTCTCAGCTTTCGAAAATTTTACAATGAGCTCTATTCTAGCTGACAAAAAAAACAAGATATACAATATATTCTAGTTGTCAAAATGGTTGTGAAATCCGAATTAATGTAGAAATTGAGGCGACATCGTTACTTAACTGTTATATTCTGACTAAGCAGAACTGTATATGTAATAAGTTAATCAAGTAAGCGTGTGAGTAACAAAGAGACAGAAACACTAAAGCGTTTTCCAAACAGATATTTGATACAGTAAATAACACGACTAACCTAGATATTTCACCGATTGCTAAAATAAATCAAATTATTATCTTATCACCTTATGGGGGCAAAATAGAGAGCAATAGAACCCTCCTAAAGAACGCACAAAACGACAGAATTGAAAATGTTGCAGACTTGGTTTGATTGAGCCAGTTTGTGGGCGGTAATGTAAAGTGGAAGTTACCGCCCACAACCCAAGCAACGGCTTTAGCAGAATTTGATTGAGCCCGTTCATGGGCGTAAATGGAACGAGAAAGTTACCACCCCCTAGCAACGGCTTAATGAATATTTGATCGAGCCTATTAATGGGCGGTAATGAAAACTGCAAAGACGTCAATGAGAAAAATGAATTAATCAGTATGATTATCAGAGAAATACTTTATCGCTTTAAGACCAATGAGAAGTCTAGAGCATAAAGACAAATGTCCAAAACGTCACTTAGTTAACTAATCAACTTTAAATAGTAATGTTTTATGTGATACCATTCGTAAACAATATTGTGTAATCATTCTTAATAAACTTAAAGTGACTGAACTGAGGTTTTTGGAAATGACTTGGATGAAAATACGTGTTGCAAGAAATTGCCAAGAATTGTGCTTCATTTGAAGAGGGTCTGAATTATAAGCTTTTGTGCAAAATTTTAGATCATTGGCTCAATAATTAGTATTGCGCAAAATAATCCAAAATTAAAAATGTTTAAACGCTTTTAACTCAAATTCGGCTGCGAATTGCTAAAAAAGTGATTATCAACCTAACAATTTAATTCAGATTATATCACGTCAATGTTTTTTGTACATGTTTCCATTTAAAGTGCATTAGTTGATATATGAGGGTTTTTGTGCTTCTGCTTTGGACCATAGTTGATTTACGCCCATCCCCTTAGCAACTAATTGCATACACTACCCGTTACATCTTGAACATTCGACCGATGCGAAGGAGGGTTCTTTAAATTCATCTATCTCTTTAGTGTTTATGTAATTTCTGAGTACAATTTTTCTTATTGCTGTTTTATAATCATGATGCGACACTGATAAATACATAGCGTACAATTTATGTCCTAACATGATGAATGGTATATCCTTCCACGCTTCACACTAGTACCCTGTCAAGAAGATAGGACAATCAAGTGCATTTTACATGGTATTTGCACAGTATTGAAAACGCTTTTATATAATGACGTCAATAAACCAAATGAAGAAAAGAAAATTAATTCTGCGCTCAATGCAGTTCAACATATTTTTATCAATTCCCTTTTTTATCAGTATGTTAGAATGGAAATAGATATTAACTTTTCTTGCATGATAATTGTATAGTAATGGACAGTTTATCGTTCAAATGCTTTGTAATTAATTACCGGCCTTCATGATTATATTCCTGCACATTTGAACTCGAACCGTGCGTTATTTTACAGAAATACATTCAAAATATATATTTATTTCCTTCCTAAATCCCACGTGTTATTTGTCTTAAAATATCTTTTCAATTATGAAATTATGAATTGTGTCAAGCTTCAGTACTATATCATTCATTTTAATTGCTTTTACGTATGTTTTGTCACCCGATTGCTCTTAGTAAAAAATAAAAGAACTTGTGTAACATTTACACATTGATAAAATATTACCATGATATTTCTACAAGCCAGTCTTTCATTATCAACCTTCCTTTAAATATCAACAATAATTGTTTTACATCTGAGTGTCAACAATAAATAAATTAATTAATTAATTAAGTCGGTTAATTTCAGTCTCAGTATGAAATCTTTGCATGATCTAGGATTTATTAGAGATCATATCAAATGTTAACCAGTTAAGAAAAATGCACTTATTCCATATCTTTAGATATTAACCGAGATAACTTTAAATTAACGGTTAAAATTGGTATTGGATGGTCAGGAGCATACAAAGCATTTTGTTCCTCTACACACTGCAGAAACATCATTATAATCATTATAATTGTGAATCGGATAAAAATGTTCAATACCTTAAAAATGAAATTCAAATGAAATTTGTATGTTAATTTAGTCATAGATGTATACCTATTGAATTATTTGGTTTTTTTCAAAGTTGTTGTTTTCGTTAAAATCGAAACTAGATGTTAAACACTTATTAGAATGAAAATCTCTTGCATGAAATATAAAACTTCAGCACTTACATTCATTGAAATCGAAATTTCGATATAATATGTAGAACAGCTAAGCTTATTTAATTACATGACGTCAAGATAAGCATGCAATATTGCGTTTCAGTCTGCAATTAAATAGTATAATACAAAAAACAACACTGTTGTAACGCACAATTTGCCCTTACTTTCATTACAGGTGATTTATTAACATAATTACTAATATTCGTCGATTAACATTTATATCGACCAATTTTTTATTAATTTATTAATCTTGTATTCTTACTGGTATATAGAACCTTAATGTTGCAGTACCCTCAATGGTATATACTTTAATTGCCTGAAAATACAATATGCATATATTATACAAATATGGAATTTTTAGCTGGTGATATCATGTACTGGAAAAAAATGACCGAGGCGATTTTTATGTAATTTAAAATCACTTTCATATTGGATATCAAATTTGCTAATGAATATGACGGAAATCTACTTTTTTTCAGCTTGTCTACTTTTTCCATAATTTGGCCCTGTATGTAAATGCGCATTGGCACGAAAAATCTAGTTTTAGAGAGAAAAAACGGTGAATATACTCTGAAAATCTATTTTTTGAAGAACAAACGGTGAATATACACTGTCTGAAAATCTATGTTTAGAAGAAAAAACAGTGTATATGTAATAAAAAGAGCATCGAAACACGAGGCTATCTGATTTATATCTCTTTGATATCATAGTCCAACATAAAAACATTTTCCATGTTTTCACAATATGAAACGCCGGAGAAAAGTAACCAATGAACGAGCATCTGAATATGACATTTCTGTCGCTTTCACTTTCTCTGCCGTCACAATAGCAAAAATGAGCCAATCAATGGGCATGATCTGGAGTGCGGGTAACTAATACCTGCACTCCAGTTACCGCACGGTGCATGTATATGTATACGATTTAACTCGGACACATTTTCAACAGAAAGATCCCCAAACTATGATACAATCTCTGATATTTACCTGTAATTTTTTACAAGAAGCCATAAGGGGAACGCATTTCAATGGTATTTATAAATTATATGATAATATTTAAAACGTATTCAAACATATGTAAATTAAGCTAATATTCAGAAATAAAGTTTGTCGTAAACTCTATTGTAATTCAAAAACAGAAATTTTAAATATGAAACTTATAGACAAATCGTTTCATATAATTGTCAAATCAAAAGAATTAAAATTAAAATGAAAGTTGTCGACGATAAAATACATATTAAATAATACGGAAACCCCTCGATACCTCTAATCTACCAGTCGGCTTTTTATATTTAAATTAAGTAAAGCGGACGATTCGTTTCCCGATTTTTTATTTTTAAAAACGCGTTTTAAAAAGCTCGCCAGCAATATGTGCGTTTTTACTAAAATACTTTGTTTCAAACAACAAAATATCTTGTAATATGCATTTGTCAATATTTATTTATTTATTTATTTTATTATTTGTAAACAACTGTTAGGAATCAATGTACTGACACTTCTGAATGGAGAGCTTTATGTCATAAATAACAAAATGACATTTGTAATGATCGAAAATAACATTCATTATCAACCAACAGTGCCAGTCATTGTTTTTTCCTTTGATTTAGTCATTTCATTACGTTTCTATCACATGGGGATCTAATTAGAATTTGAGTTTATAGGCATTTTCTGTGGAAATACTTGAACAATAAACTGTAATTTGCAAATGTGGAGAAGTTATTTCCATTGCAAAAATCACGCTAAGCTTAGTGAGGAGTCACCGTTAACACCACTTATCGTTGTTTTTTTAAGAAACAATTACTTTCTTCGGATTGTATTTCTAAGTATGCTTGACAATTCTATAAAAAAAAAATAGCAAAAAAAAATAATTGTTGCTTCAGGAATCAAGAGGATATGAACGATGACGCTTTGATAAAAAAAACACATTGAAAATAAATGTCTGAATGTCTTTTAAGGTTATCTGTCAATTAGAAGAGAAAAAGGAAAATAATATTTTACCAGATTTGAAACTAAAAAGTATTCTAAGTGCACTATAAATTTGGAGAATTATATTATGTCAAACATGATTGTTCAAAATGTTAAATTTGAGGTAATGTTTGTTGTAATAACAACACCTAGGTTGTATGTGATAGTTAAACATTACTCGCGTCATGCACATTTCGACATAAATTTCTTTAAAGTATTAAATGAGATATAATGTGTTCTTAATTTTTGCGAGAAAAAAACGTGATTTATATGTGAATATAATTTCTGTTTATCATCGCCCATCTTTTTCATAGTTTATTCAAATCTTTTTTTATCAAATATTCGGGACAATATTTTGCATTGTCATTAAGAATCAATGACGTTACTTGAAATATACAAACACATTTGTTAATTACATTCCTACTGTAAAATACTTCAATGGCAGATTAAGGTATTAAAGCAGATAAGTAAAATTTACATTCAAAATGAAAACTAAACATTTTGTATGTATGCACACTGAAATCTGATATCTTTATCACCAAACTTTTACTTACGGAGTAAGATATATAAGTCTATATTTTTTTTTAAATATATGTGTAGTTCTGTAGATTATCAAGTCTTTTGCAAGGTTTAAATATCTTCATTTTTAAACTTGCTATCATTTCATCTCGTCAAAAAATTGTACTCTTAACGAGTTGACACAAATCTAGGACGTAATGCTTAAGATATAAAATGAAAAATGTTTTTAAATTGGTCTATACATTCTTTATAAACATATGTTTGTCTTCAAATGGCAGTAATATTGCTATAAAAATTGTTCAATATATTTATTATAAACAATATTTTGTACAATTTCATTGGTTTTATTATGCTCTTAAACTCAGAAACAAATAATGTTTTATTATTTAGAACGGTCAAACATGAGATTTATAATGTATAAATAATGGGTTAAGAGAATGTTTGATACGTGTTACCTGAGGAAAGTAGTAATCAATAAAAATTAAGTTTTCGTAAAAGTAGAAAAAAGGAAACAAAGTAGTAAGTTGTCTTCCATACAAAATGTTAATTAATTGTAACTTTACCAAAACCGAACAGATGAAAAAGGTGGTTCGGCAATAAGCCGATGAGTAACCTTTTTTTATAATATATACGTATCCCAAATTAAAAAGCTTTTGAGAAATAAAAGTAAAAGCTTTTCTTAGACGTAATGTGCCCGAAAAATGTAATCATAGGATGTTTAATTCTAGAATTTCTTTTATAAACACATAATAGTAGATAACCAGACTTGACATTTCAAAACGATACAACATAAATGGTTTATTATTGTACCGAGTACATTTGTACTGTAATATCTTTATTTCATTACACCTCAGTGCCCAAAAGTGCCCAATTTCTATATTATAATTATCATTATATATTTATGTTCAATAGATAATCCTAAGGGCATGATAAATTGTATAAGATTAATAAGAGTGCTTGTAATTGATATTTGTTAAACCATAAAAATCGTAAGCAATTCTTGTTGTTGTTGTTTTTTATCACATTTTGAATAATTTCTTGTAAACAATTTCCATGAAGGCCGTTTTTTCTAGCGTAAAAAGAACAGTGAGCAGATAAATACCAATGTCTTTGATAATTTATGAAACCACAATTTACATGTAAAACAGTTTACATGAATTCAATTGTAACAATACGCAATACTTTTTTCACTGCTAAGTTGATCTCAATTAGTATAATATTTCAAATGATTGACTTTTACAATAGTGATTAACCAAATAATAAAAATGTTTAGGATAAAGTGTACAATTTCGCTTAAATAAAAGACACTAAATAAATATTAAATGTTATCGAGAAATTCCAAACAATATAGAAATTTATGTGGGTCACATGGATCATTGATTATTTTTGCATCGTGAAATTTAAGTTGAACACATCTATGATAAAGTGTTAGGTAACTTTGCCATTTTTCCCTGTGCACTCATTATTTACATTTGGTAGGACGCCATGTCACTTTAATTTCCGTATGCTGTAAACCCATAATGAATATGTAAATAAATGCCAACACCTTCAAAGAATTTTTGTATCTTTCGAAGAATATATGTAGCTTCCATCACTCAAATTCATTGCCTGACATGACTATAGATACTGTTGGTAAATTGTCTTTAACCAAAACAATACGATTAATGACCGTAAAATTTTTAACAAAATCAATGACGGAAACTTGTAACGAAAATAAAATAGTTCCTTACATCGTTTGTACCGGTAAATTTAAGTACAAATTCTTAATAAAGAAATTATGTCCATAAACTTTGTAATGAATTGACAGTAAATTTCGGAATTTAGACAATAAATGAGAAATGAAAATATAGCAAGCTGAAAATAGCATATAATCTATAATTATACCAAGAATACCAACAATAAAAACAAAACAATTCCTAACATAAATCAGGGATACAAATATCTCAGACCTTAAATTTCCTAAATCAGATTTTGAAGGTTTGGTATATTATAAATAGCATTTTAGTAAATAATTTGAAATGCACTCGTCTATTATGATCAATAGCATTAAGACAAAAAAAAGAAAATCAAGATATTCAATTTAATGAATTCACAAAGTTGAACTGTATTATGAAATTGAAACATGTCGAAGGTGTGTAAAGGCCTCAACAGACGGTAGGATTTTGCAGTACAACATCAATTAAAACTATGATGTACATGTAAAGGCTACTATTTCTTGAATTCATACAACATTATACTAGATTTACAGGATAGGACATGTTCTATCTCTTAATACTTGTTGTGCAGACCTCCTACGATCACAGGTGACATATTTCCCAATTATCCTCTGATATTGTGTTTAATGAATGAAATTCCAGAACAAAAAGGGCTAAAAGGTAAACAAAGTAGTAAGATGGGGTAAAAATGATATTGAAAAACTCTTCAGGAGACGCAAAGTTGTCTTATGTTTGACTCCAAAATTATTCAGAAAATGATTATGTCACAGTATTGCAGGGGAGGTAGTTTGTAGGTGGTCGGATAGCTCAGTCAGGAAAGTGGCAGTACGGTATTCCGATGGGTCCTAGGTTCGAGTCTCGGCACATTGTTATCTCGCCATGTGACAATTGCAGACTCTTTTTTTTTAAAAATGGAGGTGTTTCAATCGTTACTTATGGAGAGAAAAAATATTTAAAGAGTAAAGTATGTAAGGGAACAATTTGGAGGGAACTGTTTTTAGGTAAACCTCGGATGATTCCTACAATGCAGAATTACGGTCTGAATGCAAGTGTTGTATTGCTTTGAAAATTGTACATCTTATCTCTAATTAGTGCTGTACACCTAAATCCTACCGTCTGTTGAGGCCTTAACACATTTATAGATTCTTAATAACTTATATAAGAGAAATTCTGTTATCCCAGAAAATATTATATGATGAATATAATCCAGTTGGGATTCAAATGGGATTTATATTACTTTAATATATTACTTTTATGTATTAATGAAATTTATACTTTATATTTTTATGCGTGGTTCTAATATAATTTATAGTTGGAGATGAAATAAAAATTGTTGTGATTGACACGACTTTGTAAAATGCTGATAAAAGATTGGCTTTAAGAAGACAGAAAAAGAAATAAAATTATTCCCAAATAATTTTCAGAATGTTCAGACAGATATCGACGTAATGTAATATTTGAATAGTTATAATAAAATTATTTCTCCTTCATGCGAATGTTAAGAATCTGAAATGTACATACATTGGCCAATATTTAGAACAATTGACGGTAAACAAATCAAGTATCAAGAACTATATATGTAAATATTGACCTTAAGTAAAATCTCAAAGAATTTATCATGTCGAAAAATTGACGATATCTGTTTGTTTGTGGTCCAGTAACTGCAAGTTATGATAAGGTAGTAATGAACAGTTTTTTGAATGCATCTGTTAAAGTGGAAAGCTTCATATATGATACATAATTATCCATGATTTATTACAATAAACTGATAAAACATGAAACTTTATACAATTTTGTCTAAAACAAAACCTAGTTTAACGATAAAAACAAAAGCACATACATGAAATTGTCTACGAAATGTGGTAACTGTTTGTCTTAGTGGTAGCAAAATAAGTCAAATGTTAGAAATTTTCAAAATAATTACGATGATGTGGTATTTTTCAATGCATTAATGAAAGTATCAAAATGTTACATTATCGAACATTCACAATATATCCACGTGGTCGCAAAGTAAGAATTGTTCATTTTCAGCGAATGAAATGGAAATCTCCTCTTAATATTGCCCCAACCGATACGTCTTTTATTGTGTACTTTAAACATTATATTTAATGATAGTAGAGGTTATGTGTTTTGATTTCAATTCAGTTTATGACAAATGTCAGTAAACCACTGTTTTCATAAGATTAAAGATTCCACAGAGCAACAGGTGCAAAAATACACGTTTACTTTCATCAATCAATGGACAAAGGTTATTGTACATGGAAAAAAATGTGCCGATTAGATTACTGGATATTGAATATCACAATGATGAACAACCATAACAGCATTTTGTCACGAAAGACTAGTTTGATTACCACTGGAATAAGTCAGTCACGATAAATCTGGGAAATAATAACATTAAATTTGCTCTGTGAGTCTATCATGAATGATCCGTTTACGACAATGGCAATTAAGTTGAGGGAAATAATTCAGTATACTTGTATAATTATTGGATTGAAACAATGTACTAAACGCTATTCTTAAACACTCCAAATGCATGCTTACTTAATTTATCTACACTTTAACATCACTACTAAATAATAATTAAGACTTTAGCTTGAAAACGGCTAACATGTAGTTTCTTAAGGAAATGCCAAATGCTAAGCTTAACAGTAAACAACATCTTAAAGATAATAAAGAAGATCGTCATGTCGAAAAGCTAGTTAATTTCGGATTGTATCGTAGGACATATATTTTATTCATACTCATTTTATAAAAATAATCTGTCATTATTATGTTAACATTAACTTAACTTTGTAATCTTCATTTACCTCAAAGATATCTCAAATTCAAACGCAATTTGTAATTCTATCAGCAATAAAAGAGGACTAATACTAATATACGAGTAAGCTTATGTTATTACATTATGTCCTTATAAAACTACAAATAAATTGGATTTATCAGAAGAGATAACCCGTCAGGATTTGGACGTTATTATACTTCAGTCCCTCTGATATTAAATATTACCTTTTATTTTCGATCTTACATCTCAAGCAGCTGTTATATCGCTCCTTGGGGACTAATCTGAGACGGAAATAATGGCGTTCATACATTAGACACAACGATATCGTATTATCAAGATGGATCCCACTTCTACTAGTATTTGGTTAAGAGAAAAACCCCAAAGCAAATATTATGTTTAATTGTATAGAATATAGAAAAAACAACAATTTCTTTGGTTGACGCTAAAACAGTACAATTTAAAAAGATAAATTACATATGGTGTCAAATTGAGGACACAATACTGATGCAAGCATTTATAAATGTTCGGTTCCACACTCGGTGAAATTATTCGTCCTAAGTGTATTGACGATGCTTGTGAACGTCCTTCTCTTTGTTGATCATGTAGGTTAGAACAAAATTAAAATTGTAACGAAGCTTCACCATCTGAGGGTAACATTATGTAATCATACCATTTCTACCAAGGTCAATACATCAATGAACTCTTTTTCGTTTGTGAAACCATTCTTAAATAATGTTTTAGATCTATATAAATTAAAGCAGCAGGGGTTGTGCCAAAGTGATTAACTAAACTTTAGTAATTAAAATTAAACACCAATTACATTAAAGTCTGTTAAAAGAGTTTTTCAGAAAATGCTTTCATGCGGTATAAAATTTCACTTTCATTACGTAGACAATCAACATAAGTGCGTCAATACCTTTGATCTAGTACTATGATCTGTTACACTAAATTAATGAATTGAATTTAGAAATTAAATTTTTTTTTTTCACTGCATCGTTGACGAGTTAGAAACATATATTTGTCACAACTAAGTTTTTGTATAGTGACTAATTGCTAGATGAATGGAATCTTGATAGTTAGAAATAGAACACATCCAACTGCCTATTATGACATGGACAAGTATGTTTGTTTGTGTTAACTTCAATTTATATTTATCTTTTTAAATTAATGAAATTTGACGGATTGTAAAAAGAATACATTGCTAAATTGGTTTGAATTACTGAACAATTTAGAATTCCTTATGTTCACTACAGTTATTTATTCTCTTTTATTTCCTAGAAGAAAACAAACCATTAAAAAGATAAATAACATCCTCAGTTGTAGATAACTTACCGCATTCTGTAAACTTCTGATTACTTCCTGGTCTAAACTGTCCTTGTATAGTGATGTGCCGTCTACTAGAGATGAGATTTTAATTCTTTAATTTAACAAGAGATGAAAAGTTATTTAGTCGGAAGTCAAGTTATATTTGCGTTCGTCCAGAAATCTTTCTTAATTTAAGTTGTAAAAGGAAGTATCCTATATATAACGTTATTTATACTGTACGTTTTTGATCAAAATCGTAATTTATATTTAAAAGCGTTGCAAATCTTGATACCTGAATCTAATTGCAATGTGACAGTCTAATATAATAATACATACATGTACAAGTTTGTGTTTTTGACAGAATTATTTATAAATAAAACTGAATTTCAGAAAGTTGAATCTGTTTTGTAATTGATAATAGAATCCTACACTTTTAATAAAAATGATTTTCGACATTGATTATTCTATTATAGTTTACATTTTAGTTCGCTTTAACCGTGAATATCCAAATTGTAAGATGTGCAATGACACCTGTATTTTTCTTTCAAGACTACATTGTTTTCGTTCTGTATGTTGAATTATTTTACTGACAAAATAATAGTTATCGTACGTGTAGCAATTGTCTATCTACTTTAACATTGGACAGGTATCATCTTTTCTACACATATTCAGCTGATAACTACTGATTCAAATTTTAACAGAAGTATCTCACGTTTTGTTCACAAACACGTGTAAGTTAGACATACGTCTATTCGTGTCTGATATGTCTAGAACTGTTTCATTACAGAATCTTGTTCATTTAGTTTGCTGGCGGCAAAGAATTCTGCCCAAACGACCGATGACCTAATCATATGTGTCGTCTGATATTGCACTGTGCACTGTTCACTTTTCAATCATGTCATATTTTGAAACTTTCCCTGAAATGATGAATGGATTTGTCTAGATTGCATCATTGAAATATAAAGCGTTGTAAGTGTTATATAAATAGAGGATATTCAAGTTTTTTCTATAAATACATGATTTATTTTCATTGAGTGGTATGAAAATAAATATTTCATGAGTGGCGGTAGCCACGAGTGAAATATGGTAATTTTCATGCCACAAGATGAAAATAAATCATGTATTTATAGAAAAAACTTGAATTTTCTGTTTATTATGTACATTTTTCTCTTTTTTGCGATAAAATTTGAAAAACTTTCCCTTAAATTTTGTGTACTGGTAGAATTTAAGAGAAAGTAGTCCGGCAAGACACCAGTGAAAATACGGAAAATATGTTTCACTGCAGTGAAAAATAAATTTTTACAGTGAAAATACGGAAAATGAAAATACGCATTTTATTTCATCAATATTTCTCAATATTTCATTTATAAGTATATAATAAAAAGCAATATTTGGTCCATGTAATCGAAAACATTGTTTATAAATTCAATTTATTTTCTAGCTAGAATAAAATGTCTGGAATATCAATGCATTGCAAATGGCAAGATTCTTTAAGCGCATATGCTATATCTTTCAGAATAGAGTTTTCAGATCAGTCCTTTGATCCTATCAGTCTACTGTTTACATACACTCACCGGTTTTGTTTTCCCTTTTTTCGTTATGGGCGCACGCATTCTTTTACTTGCAGATCAAATGCAGCTTTTCGTGGAATGAATATTATGAACATTTTTTATCAAAGGTTCAATGATCACGACCGTATGAACAAACCTGGAGATATTCGAAATTCAAAATAAATTTGAATTTTTATACTTCCCGTTTTGATCGTTTGTCAAGGTTATACGATTTAATTTTTAATGTATACGTGTATTTTTGCACCTGTTGCTCTGCGGAATCTTTAATCTTATGAAAACAGAGGTTTATTGACATTTGTGAACCGAGCTTGCGGTGATTCCCGTCTGTGTATTTGACTGCAAGTAGATACTTCGCTGCGGTTTGAAATGTTGTTTATGTACAAGACTTATGGTACATTTTCCCATATAGACAAGTAGGCTAAACGTTAACTGCTAAATATATTTTTTCTCACTTCAATTTTGCAATCATGCGGATATCTTGAGAGTGCATATATTTACATTAATAGTTTCGATTATGTAACATTTTGGTACTTTCATTAATGCATTAAAACAAACATCACATAATCGTAATTATTTTAAAAATTTCTATCATAAGATTTATTTTGCTACCACTAAGACAAACAGTAACCACAATTCGTGTTCAATTACATATACTTTTGCAGCAGACAGTGGAATGTTTCGTAACATACAATTTCGTAACAGAAAATAGATGTAATAGGTGTGTTTACAGGAAGGATGTCTTAAACAGCAAAATGTTAGAGAATTATCATCATATAACATTTATATCATAAAATAAGGTTTTGTACTAGACAAAATTTTTTGAAAGTTTCATGTTTTATCAGTGTATAATAATAAATCGTGAATAATAAAGTCCTTTGAGTGTCCTAGATAAAGCTTTTTACTTAAACAGATGCATGAAAACGACTGTTCATTACTACCTTACCATAACTTGCAGTTACGAAACCACAAACAAACATATGTCGTCAATTCCTCGATATGATATCAAGAAATTGTCAATTTCTTGAGATGTTACTTAGGATCAGTTTTTTTACATACAGATCTTTATATTTGATATGTTTTTGCCGTCAATTGTTCTAAATATTGGCCATAAGTACGTATCTTTAAGTGCCTTAACGTTCCGAAAAAGAGATATAATTTTATTACAACTATTCAAATATTACATTTTACATTATTAATGTCTGAACATTGTTGGTATGGGAATAACTTTCATTTCTCTTTCTGACGTACAAAGTCCATTATTTTATCAGCATTTTACATATTCGTGTCAATCACATCAATTCTTATTTCATCTCCAAATATAATTTTATTTAAGAATCACGCGTAAAAATATAAAGTATAAATTTCATCAATAAATTAAAGTAATATAAATCCCAACTGATTTGAAGATAAGTTATTAAGAATTTATATTTGTCTTACACAATTTCGACATGTTTCAATTACATAATTTTTTTTTTGTGAATTCATTAAATTGAATACAAATGTATCTTAATTTTCTAGTTTTTGTTGTTGTTTTTTTTGTTTTGTTTTTTTTGTATTTCAAATTATTTACTAAAACTTCACACAGGACTCATTCTTCATACAAGACTTATTCTTCATACAAGACTTCTAACAAAGTGTAGTTCTCTAAACTACCATTTGTTTTTTAAAAACATAACTGCATCGCCTTTATGTCTTTGCGGCCAAATAGAAAACAAATTTTATTTCTTATTCGAATGTACACAATTTGACACAGCTCTAAAAAGTTACTTCTGTAGGTTTTCATGTTTGTACTATTCTTAGTTTTCTTTAGGCTGCTAGGCTGCCAGGCTACTAGGCTTCTTGGCTGCCAGGCTGCTATGCTGCCAGGCTGCTAGGCTGTCAACTTCAGGCTGCTAGGCTGCCAACTTCACGAACATAGTAAACAGTACATTATCTATGGTTTTAGAAACCTAAATTACCGAGATGTTCTAATTGCTGGTAGAACTATTTTCAATTCTTATTGATTGTTCCAGGAACGACATCATAGGATAAATATTTTTTGTTTGTTTTGGGTTTTACGTCACATCGACACAGTATAGGTCATATCGCGACGTTCCAGCTTAACTGGTGGAGGAAGACCTCAGGTGCCCTTCCGTGCATTATTTCAGGCACGAACGGGCACCTGAGTAGAACCACCGACGTTCCGTAAGCTAGCTGGATAGCTTCCTCACATGAAAGAATCCAAAGTCCCTGTCGGGATTCGAACCCACAGAGGTGAGGGGCAAGTGGTTCATAGGATAAATATGCAATGTATCCTTAAATATTACTCAAGAGAGTCGGAATATAAAAAGTATTTCTTAGACATTCTATCCTTTTTAACATTTAAGTACTATTTGGTGGAATACTATCTCTCTTAGTGACAACTTTTTAATATTATCACAAAAGTATACACATGAGAGTCTTACATATCATAACATTCAATATACTAGATCAATCTATATGAGATACTGATATTGTCTATGTGACATACTTTTCAAGTACTAAAAAGGAGGTTTATGTACATAAATATTTATAAGGTCATGCTTTATAGCTGCATGCTAATTTTTCAGTATAAACATAATATTACTCCTGCGCGACTAACGCAGTAATTACTATTTTTGCATATTTCCTTAAATTATATGTGCCGTTTACAATATGTAAATTATATTCTTTTTTCAATTCATAATATTTTACCATTAAATAATTTTCAAACCTTTTTTATGAAAAATCAGGACGAATCGGGAGGCATGCTGCTTTAAGTCACGCTAGTATTCCATATTGTTTCTTATGATTTTTTTCTTTATAGTGTTAACCAAATGCTAAAATGTTTTCGCTTGAAAACTTTTCCTTATTTCCTATTTATAATCGGGTTAGATACAGGAATGGTGTTAACTTCAAGTTAGATTTGTTGCAAAGTTCAAAAAATATTAAACAAAAGAATTTTTTCCGTAAAATATATCATTTAATCAAATACCCGTGCCGTTTTTGCGATTCCGCCAAAATCGTATTGCACTGCCGTGCATAAATTTTTACGTGTCGTCATTTGCGTTATACATGTATAAACATAACGTCACGACTCGCTAAATGTTAGCATGATACTATAGGCGCGTCAATGAAAAATGGTATTTTCTTTTGGAATATGATAAATAGACTATATAATTTTATTCATCTCGTTTAATAAATTCAGTATTAAACATTCATTCAATATACTCTATTTATTGAATTTTCAATACAAAGTTGCTTTTGCATACACAAAAAATCATATTATATCTTTGATCTTGTATATTAACCTTTTTAAATTTAAAAAAAAACATTGCTTTTTATGTATGCCTAAGTGGTTAAATCTGTCTGTTTTATTCCATTGCTTTCTTGTCATTTATTATCAGGAAACAATAGAAAAAGTGATTTTATAGATAAAGACGTGTAAACAAAAATATTTTAAGGACACGTGCTCAATATTTTTAATGAAATAAGATATAATGCCAGATGGTCTCGTATGATTTCGGGATCTGTGGTCTATACAAGTTTTTGTTTTGTCAGACTTTGTGCTATTCTGCCAGAGGGTTTCAGTTTACCTGATAACGTGACAGGTTATTGTATGAAATCATGTAGACATATTCATGGGCGGGGCAATTTTTGACGTATGCTTGACAATTCTGTAACACAAAAACGGATTGTATTCCACTTTGGTAAAAAAAAATCAAATCCTTTTAAATGTATTCTGTCCAAGAGAGGAAACCGCACAAAAATGTTTTACCAGAATGGAAATTAAAAAATGCTATATGCACTGTGCATTTGGAGCATAACATTATGCCAAACATGATTGTCCAAAATATTAAACTTGAGGTAATGTTTCCTGTAACAAGGAATCCCAGACTGTATTTGATAATTATACATTACTCGCGTCATGCACATTTCGACACAATGCTCTGTTAAGGTAACTTGTAACGAAAAAAAATTCTTACCGGTAAATTTAAGTACAAATTCTTTATGAAGAAATAATGTTCATAAACTTTGTCATGAATTGAAAGTAAATTTCGGAAATTAGACTATAAATGAGAAATAAAAGAGACAAAAATAGAAAATTAAGATATTCAATTTAATGAATTCACAAACTTGAATTATATTATGAAATTGTAACATGTCGAAATTTTGCAAAGGCCTCAACAGACTGTAGGATTTTGCAGTACAACACCAATTAAAACTAGGACGTACAAATCCTAATGTGTGAGGGCCATTATTTCTTAAATTCATACAACTTAATACTATATTTACAGGATAGGACATGTTCTATCTCTTAATACTTGTTGTACAGAACCCCCACGATGAGAGGTGACATATTTCCCAATTATCCCCTGATAATGTGTTTAATGAATAAAATTCCAGAACAAAAAGGGCTAAAAGGTAAACATAGTAGTAAGATGGGGTAAAAATGATGTTGAAAAACTCTTCAGGAGACGCAAAGTTGTGGTATGTTTGACTCCAAAATTATTCAGAAAATGATTATGTCACAGTATTGCAGGGGAGGTAGTTTGTAGGTGGCCGGATAGCTCAGTCAGGAAAGTCGCAGTATGGTATTTCGATGGGTCCTAGGTTCGAGTTTCGGCACATTGTTATCTCGCCCTTGTGACAATTACAGACTTTTTTAAAAAAAAAAGGAGGTGTTTCAATCGTTACTCATGGAGAAAAAAAATATTTAAAGAGTAAAGTGTGTAAGGGAACAATTTGGAGGGAACTGTTTTTAGGTAAACCTCGGATGATTCCTACAATGCAGAATTACGGTCTGAATGCAAGTGTTGTATTGCTTTGAAAATTGTACATCTTATCTCTAATTAGTGTTGTACAACTAAATCCTACCGTCTGTTGAGGCCTTAAGACATTTATAAATTCTTAATAACTTATATAAGAGAAATTATGTTATCCCAGAAAATATTATATGATGAATATAATCCAGTTGGGATTCAAATGGGATTTATATTACTTTATTATATTACTTTTATTTATTAATGAAATTTATACTTTATATTTTTATGCATGGTTCTAAAATTGGAGATGAAATAAAAATTGTTGTGATTGACACGACTTTGTAAAATGCTGATAAAAGATTGGCTTTAAGAAGACAGAAAAAGAAATAAAATTATTCCCATACGTACAATGTTCAGACAGATATCCGTGTAATGTAATATTTGAATAGTTATAATAAAATTATTCCTCCTTCATTCGAATGTTAATAATCTGAAATGTACAGACATTGGCCAATATTTAGAACAATTGACGGCAAACATATCAAGTATCAAAAACTATATATGTAAATATTGACCCTAAGTAAAATCTCAAAGAATTGACAATGTATTGATATCATTTTAAAGAATTGACGATATCTGTTTGTTTGTGGTCCAGTAACTGCAATTTATGATAAGGTAGTAATGAACAGTTTTTTGCATGCATCTGTTAAAGAGAAAAGCTATATCTATGATACTTGATTATTCATGGTTTATTATAATACACTGATAAAACATGAAACTTTATACAATATTGTCTAGAACAAAACCTTATTTGATTATATAAATGTTAAATGATGAAAACGCGATCACATTATTCTGTATAAGACCTCGTTTCTGTAAACGCACCTATTACAGCTATTTGCTGTTACGAAACTGTACGTTACGAAACATGGAAAATTCCACTGTATGCTGTAAAAGCACATACATGTAATTGTCTACGAAATGTGGTAACTGTTTGTCTTAGTGGTAGCAAAATAAATCAAATGTTAGAAATTTTCAAAATAATTACGATGATGTGGTATTTTTCAATGCATTAATTTAAGTTCCAAAATGTTACATTATCGAAACAATTAGATTAATGTAAACATAAACACTCACAAGATATCCGCGTGGTTGCAAAGTAAGAATTGTTCATTTTCAGCGAATGAAATGTAAATCTCCTCTATGTATTGTTCCAACCGTTATGTCTTTTATTGTGTACTTAAAACATTAAATTTAATGATTGTAGAGGTTATGTGTTTTGATTTCAATTCATGTTATCTTCTTTCAAAATTAATTTAAGTTTAAATTTTATATGGTCTTAGAATAAATATAAGATAGTAGAAAATTTGGGGCGAAACAAAATTGGATTCACCGATCTCGTTTTCTGTTCTATAACATTCTAGGACAAATTAAAAAGTGAGAAAAAATATATTTGGCTGTTCCCTTTCTGCCTACTTGCCTAATGGGAAAATGTACCATACGTATTTATAATAACAATGTCGTCTTCTTAATTCCAAACCGCAGTCAATTCTCTTCTTGTAGTCAAACACACAGACAGGAATCACCGCAAGCTCAGTTCACAAATGTCAGTAAATCACAGTTTTCATAAGAAAGAAGATTGCAAAAAGCAACAGGTGCAAAAATACACGTATACTTTAATCAATCAATGGACAAAAAAAGGTTATTGTACATGGAAAAAATGTGCTGACTAGATGACTAGATATTGAATATCACAATGATTAACAACAACCATAACGATGTTAACTTATAACAGCATTTTGTCATGAAAGACTACTGGAATAAGTCCGTCACGATAAATCCGGAAAATAATAACATTAAATTTGCTCTGGGAGTCTATCATTACGAGAATGGCAATTAAGTTGACGGAAATAATTCAATATATTTGTATATTTATTGGATTGAAAACAATGTACTAAACGCTATTCTTTAACACTCCAAATGCATGCTTACTTGACTTTATCTACACTTTATCATTACTACTAAATAATAACTAAGGCTTCGGCTTGTAAACGGCTAAAGTGTAGTTTGTTAATTAAATTCCAAAAATGCCAAACTTAACAGTAACCAACATCTTAAAGATAATAAAGAGGATCGTCATGTCGAAAAGCTCAAGATAATTACGGATTGTATCGTAGGACATATATTTTATTCGTACTCATTTTACAAAAATAAATATGTCATATCTGAACATTAATTTAACTTTCTTATCTTCAGTCACCTCAAAAATAGCTGAAATACAAACGCAATTTGTTATTCTATCAGAAATAAAAGAGGACTAATACTAATATACGAGTAAGCTTATGTTATTACATTATGTCCTTATAAAACCACAAATAAATTGGATTTAACAGAAGAGATAGCCTGACAGGATTTGGACTTTATTATACTTCAGGCCCTCTGATATCAAATATTACCTTTTAATTTCGATCTTACATCTCAAGCAGGTGTTATATCACTCCTTGGGGACTCCTTGGGGACTTATCTGATACGGAAAGAATGGCGTTCATACATTAGACATAACGATATCGTATTATCAAGATGGATCCCACTTCTACTAGTATTTGGTTTTAATAGAGAAAAAACTCAAAGCAAATATTATGTTTAATTGTATAGTAGATAAAATACAATTCCTTTGGTAGACAGTACAATTTAAAAAGATAAAGTAAATATGGTGCCAAATTTAGGACACAATACTGATGCACGCATTTATAAATGTTCGGTTCCACTATTGGTGACATTCTTCGTCCTAGGTGTATTGACGTTGCTTGTGAACGTCGTCCTCTTTGTTGATCATTTAGTTTAGAACAAGTTTAAAATTGTAACGAAGCTGTATCATTTGAGGGTAACATTCTGTAATCATACCATTTCTACCAAGGTCAATACATCAATGAACACTTTTTCGTATGTGAAACCATTCTTAAATAATGTTTAAGATCTATATTAATTAAAACAGCAGGGGTTGTGTCAAATTGATTAACTAAACTTTAATAATTAAAATCAAACACCAATTACATTATAGTCTGTTACAGGCGTTTTTCAGAAAATGCTTCCATGCGGTATATAATTTCACTTTCATTACGTAGACAATCAACATAAGTGCGTCAATACCTTTGATATGGTACTATGATCTGTTACACTAAATCAATGAATTGAATTTAGAAATTAAAAACTTTTTTTTCACTGCATCGTTGACGAGTTAGAAGCATATATTTGTCACAACCAGGTTTTTGTATAGTGAGGTGAGGTGAGTAATTTATAGATGAATGGAATCTTGATAGTTAGAAATAGCACACATCCAACTGCCTATTATAACATGGTATATGGCCAGGTTTGTGTGTTTGTGTTAAAATTCAATTTATAGTTATCTTTAATGAAATTTGACGGATTTTTTAATACATAGCTGAAGTGATCTAAATTACTGAAAAATTTAGCATGCTTTATGTTCACTACAGTTATTTATTCTCTTTTATTTCCTAGAAACCATTAAAAAGATAGATAACATCCACAGTTGTAGATAACTTACAGCATTCTGTGAACTTCTGATTACTTCCTGGTCTAAACTGTCCTTGTATAGTTATGTGCCGTCTACAAGAGATGAGATTTTAATTCTTTAATTTAACAAGAGACGAAAAGTAATTTGGTAGAAAGTCAAGTTATATTTACATTCGTCCAGAAATCTTTCTTATTTTAAATTGAAAAAGGAAGTATCCTATATATAATGTTAACTTTATTGTAAGCTTTTTTATCAATATCGTAATTTATATTTAAGAGCGTTGCAAATATTGATCCCTGAATCTAATTGCAATGTTACAGTCTAATATAATAATACATACATGTACATGTACAAGTTTGTGCTTTTGACAGAATTCTGTATAACTAAAACTGAATTTCAGAAAGTTGAATCTGTTTTGTAATTGATACCTTTAATAAAAATGATTTTCGACATTGATTATTCTATTTTAGTTTACATTTTAGTTCGCTTTAACAGAGAATATCCAAATTGTAAGATGTGCGATGACACCTGTATTTTTCTTTCAAAACTACATTTTTTCGTTCTGTATGTTGAATTATTTAATTGACAAAACACAATAGTTATCGTATGTGTAGCAATTGTCTATCTACTTTAACACTGGTATCATCTTTTCTACACATTTTCAGCTGACAACGACGTTTTCAAATTTTAACAGTTGTATCTCATGTTGTATTCACAAACACGTGTAAGTTAGACATACGTCTCTATTCGTGTCTGCTATGGCTAGAACTGTTTCAATGTAGAATATTAACCATTTAGTTTGCTGGCGGCAAAGAATTCTGCCCAAACGACCGATGACCTAATCATCCGTGTCTTCTGACAATGCGCTGTGCACTGTTCACTATTCAGTCAGGTCATATTTTGAAATTTTCACTGAAATGATGAATGGATTTGTCTAGATTGAATAATTGGCACGTCCTATAATATATAAAGCGTTATAAGTGTTAAATAAAAAGCGATATTTGGTCTATCTAGATAAATCGAAAACATTGTTTGTAAATTCAATTTATTTAGTAGCTAGAATATAATGTCCTGAACATCAATGCATTCCAATGTCAAGATTCTTTAAGCTCTTATCTTATATCTTCCAGAATAGAGTTTGCAGATTAGTCATTTGATCCTATCAGTCTACTGATTACATACATTCACTGGTTTTGTTTACCCTTTTTTCGTTATGGGCGCACGCATTCTTTAACTTGCGGATCAAATGCAGCTTTTCATGGAATGAAATGGACATTTATAATCAAAAGTTCAATGATCACGACCGTATGAACACAACTGGTTATATTCGAAATTCAAAGTAAATTTAAATTTTCAAACTTTCCGTTTTGCTCGTTTGTCAAGGTTATACGATTTAATTTTAATGCTTTTATAGTCACATTAGCATTCTTTGTACCGTGTAAACAAACATTAAACCCTTGTGGCCGATATTTAGGGCCAGTGACAGGTTATGAGAAAACTGACTGAATAAAAAAGAACAAATAGACAGTTTATCTCTTAATATACCAGAATCAAAACAATTTTACCACTTTTGGTTGAATACACAAATACATATATCCTTGTTTTGTGTCCGTAATATCAGACAAAACATTTGTGACTTCAATTAAAATGATGTCATACTCTATGAGTCAAGGTCAGTCTATCCATGAAAACGTCGTTTGTAAATTTATTCTTATTTCCTTTTTAGATTGGTTACGGATATATTGCTAGATATTGTGTAGTAAACCGTTCAAAGAAATTTGTTTTCATTACGTTCTTAAGATTAAAAACTGCTGGAAGCGAGCTGTTAAAAAAGTTAACTAATGCGTTGTAAAGCGATGCTTTTAATAATAGAGAAAATGAACGCCGACCCGACAATATATTTTCTAAGTACAATGACCTTTTTATGATTAAAGTAACATTGAAGTATAAGATAGGTATAATATTCCTATTTTTCTCTTATTTTTTCAAAAAGTTTTGAAAGATATTTTCACTTCTAACAAATTTGGTAGGAAGATAACTTGCATGGTATTCTTCCTTTGGATGGAGTTAGGGGTCAGTTGGGTCAAGGTCACCAGTGCTAAAAAATAGATTTTTACACTTTTGCCCATACAGCCTTTATTTATTGACAGATGTATTTCATATTTGGTAGGAAGAAAACTTACATGGTATTCTTCTTTTGGATAGAGTTAGGGGTCAGTTTGGTTAAGGTCACCAGTGCTAAAAATAGATTTTTACACTTTTGCCCATACAGCCTTTACTTAATGACAGATGTATTTCATATTTGGTTGGAAGATAACTTGCATGAAGTTGAATATTTTTCATCTTCACAAGTTAGAGCAATGACTTGGCAACTTATAGTTTTCACAATTACAAAATGATATGACTTTGTCAAGCTATATAACTTGTGTTCACAATTTTTTGGCAATTTTTCTGTCCATAACTGAGTGAATGGGTAAACATTTTTTGAAATATTGCTACTGACTAGAATCTGAGCTGGGGGCATTTGTGTTTAACAAACACGTTCTTGTTTGAAATTGAAATTATTCTGTTAAATGGATTCAAGCGTCATTAGTCATTCACTGACTGTCATACAAAATTATGTGGCATAATTTTAGCATGTGTAAAATAGATATATGAACATTAAATCATTGTGGCCGATTTCCTCTTCGGATATTTATGGTCAGTGACAGGTTATGAGAAAACTAAATAAAAAAGAATAAGTAGACAGATTATCTTGTAAAATAAAAATTAATCTTAATATACCAGATACAAAACAAAGTATTTCACCCATTTTGGTTGAATACACAATATATATATATCCTTGATTGTGTCCGTAATATCAGAAAAAAACATTTGTGACTTCAATTAAAATGACGACATACACTTTGAGTCAAGATCAGTCTACCCATGAAAACGTCGTTTGTAAATTTATTTTCATTTCCTTTTTTAGATTGGTTTTGGATATATTGCTAGAGATTGGGAAGTACATCGTTCAAAGATATTGGTTTAATTACGTTCATAAGATTCAAAACTGCTGGAGGCAAGCTTTCAGAAAATGTTTATAATGCATACAAAGCGATGCTCTAAATTATAGAGAAAGTGAAAGCTCACTCGAAAAAATATGTCTTTAGTTCAATGACCATTTTATAATTAAGGTGTATTTTACCCGTTTCTCTCTAATTTTTTCAAGAAGTTTTGAAAGATATTTTCACTTCTAACCAGGTGAATGTATGACACTAGTAAATAATGGTGACATAACTGGAATCTTTATAATAAGGTTATATTCAACCACTACGTTTTATAACTTTTTCAAGAGAGTATATATATTTACTACTTATTAACATCAGTGCTCCAATTACAGAAATATGTAATGGGGTGATTCAACCTAAAACAAACTACATGACAGCTGTAATTATATTTCCAATTAGTGAATATTGATGTAAAATATACATTGCAATGTTTTGTATGTATACAAATACCTTAAGATGTATTTAAGTTTCAAGTTTTGTACCGGTTTTTGGACAACGTAATATTATTATCTAAAATGAATGGACAGGCAAATTCCATAGTTTCTATTTCTATAATTGTTTGGTTTATATTCATGTTTATATCTGCATAATAATATATTTACAGTTATGTTTAGGACGATATAATTATTTACTTCCTAAAGGCGTTCTTAAAAAATACATTAAAATTTCCATATATGACAATTTATGTTAGCGTTAGTTTTCCTGCTGTAAATAAGTATGCTGTTAGATATTTGCATTACCTCACTAATTCAGTAAGTAAACAAATAAATGGCATAACTTGCATAGTTTTGATATATTTGTTAATACATGTATATTGAAATAAAGACCAATTGAATTACTGTAACATAAAGTTATTGGACTGTTGAAGATACAATTCACAGTGTAAAATCTTTTATACACGTAAATCTTCATTAAAATTTGCGCACAACTGTAATCAATGTGCAGGGCGAATTTTTACGTCTACTAACTCTATTTTATGGTACCAAGAAGGCTGATGTGAGTATGAAATCATTAAATTTAAATCGTATAACCTTTGCAAACAATCAAAACGGGAAAATTGAAAATTTAAATTTATTTTGAATTTAAAATATCTTCAGGTGTGTTCATACGGTCCAGATGATCATTGAACCTTTGATAATAAATGTCCATATCATTCCATGAAAAGCTGCATTAAGATCCGCAAGCAAAGGGAGGCGTGCGCCCATAACGAAAAACAAAAGTAAATTTGGAAAACAATTTTTGACGCCAGCAAACTACAAGGTTAAGATTCTGCAGACAAATCAGACATGAATACACGTATGTCTAACTTACACGTGTTTGAGAACACAACGTGAGATACTACTGTTAAAATTTGAAAACCTAGTATTCAGCTGAAAATTTGTAGAAAATGTGATACCAGTGTTAAAGTATATAGACAACTGCTACACATACGAGAACTATTGTTTTTGTCAATTAAATAATTTAACATACAGAACGAAAAAAATGTAGTCTTGAAAGAAAAAAATACAGGTACCATCGCTCATCTTACAATTTGGATATTCCCGGTTCAGGCGAACTATAATGCAAACTAAAAAAGAATAATCAATCTCGAAATTCATTTTTATTAAAAGTGTAGGATGCTATTATCAATTACAAACAGACTCAACTTTCTGAAATTCAGTTTTATTTATACATAATTCTGTCAAAAACACAAAAACTTGTACATGTACAGAATGCGGTAAGTTATCTACAACTGAGGATGTTTAATATCTTTAATGATTTGTTTTCTCCTAGGAAATAAAAGAGAATAAATAACTGTAGTGAAAGTAAAGCATGCCAAATTGTTCAGTAATTCAGAACAATTCAGCAATGTTTTTTTTTACAACCCGTCAAATTTCATTAAAGATAACTATAAATTGAATTAAACACAAACAAACATACTTGGCCATATACCATGTCATAATAGGCAGTTGGATGTGTTCTATTTCTAACTATCAAGATTCCATTCATCTAGCAATTAGTCACTGTACAAAAACCTGATTGTGACAAAAATATGTTTCTTACTCGTCAACGACGCAGTGAAAAAAAAGATATTAATTTCTAAATTCAATTCATTAATTTAGTGTAACAGATCAAAGGTATTGACGCGCTTATGTTGATTGTCTTCGTAATGAAAGTGAAATTTTATACAGCATAAAAACATTTTCTGAAAAACGCTTTTAACAGACTATAATGTAATTGGTGTTTAATTTTAATTATTAAAGTTTAGTCAATCACTTTGACACAAACCTGCTGTTTTAATTAATATACATCTATAATAAAAATTTAGAATGAATTCACAAATGAGAAAGTGTTCTTTGATGTTTTGACCTTTGTACAAACGGTATGATTACAGAATGTTCCCCTCAGATTGTGTAGCATCGTTACAATTTTAATTTTGTTCTAAATAAGATATAGAAAATATTAACGAACAACAAAGAGAACGACGTTCACAGGCAACGTCAATATTTTTAGGACGAAGGATGTCACCAAGTGGGGGACCGAAAATTTAAAAATTGCGTGCATCATGGTTGTGTTCTAAATTCGGCACCATATTTACTTGATCTTATTTAATTGTACTATGATAGCGTCAAGCTTATTAAACATGTCAAAAATTCTTGTATCTGCTATGCAATTCAACACATGCCGTTTGTTTTGGATCTTTTTCTCTAAACTAAATAATAGTAGAAGTGGGATCCATCTTGATAATACGATATCGTTGTGTCTAATGTATGAACGCCATTCTTTCCCTACCAGATTAGTCCCCAAGGAGCGATAAAACACCTGCTTGAGATGTAAGATCGAAATTAAAAGGCAATATTTAATATCAGAGGGACTGAATTATAATAAAGTCCAAATCCTGTCAGGCTATCTTTTCTGATAAATCCAATTTATTTGTAGTTAAGGAAAATATCTAATGATATAAGCTTACTCGTATATTAGTATTAGCCGTCTTTCTTTTCTGATAGAAGAAGAAAACACGTTTGATTTTAAGCTGTCTTTGAGGTGACTGAATATTACAATTTTATGTTAATGTTCAGATATGACAGACTTTTGTAACTATATACGAATACGATATATGTTCTACGATACGAACCGGAATTATCTGCAGCTTTTCGACGTGACGATCCTCTTTATTATCTTTAAGATGTTGGTTACTGTTAAGCTTAGCATTTGGTATTTCTTAAACAAACTACATGTCAGCCGTTTTTCAAGTTGAAGACTTAATCATTATTTGGTTGTGATGTAAAGATGTAGAGTAAATCAAGTAAGCATATATTTTGAGTGTTTAAAATAGCGTTTAGTGTATTGTTTCAATTCAATATTTAGTAAATTTACATTCAAGCACATTAAATTATCTTTCTCAACTTAATTGCCATCCGCGTAAACAGATCATTCATGATAGACTCACAGAGCAAACAATTTGTTATAATTTCAGAAATATTACGTGACTGACTTATTCAAGTGGTTACCAAACTAGTCTTCGAAAATGCTGTTATAAGTGCGTTATGGTTGTTTAATCATTGTGATATTCAATATCTAGTAATCTAGTCAGCACATTTTTCATGTACAATAATCTTGATCGATGAAAGTATACGTGTATTTTTTCACCTGTTGCTCTGTGGAATCTTTAATCGTATGAAAACATTTGTGAACTGAGCTTGCGGTGAATCCCGTCTGTGTATTTGACTTCAAGTAGATACTTCGCTACGGTTTAACATGTTGTTTATGTAGAAGACTTATGGTACATTTTTCCATATAGACAAGTAGACTGAACGTAAACTGCCAAATATATTTTTTTCTAACTTCACATTTGCAATCATGCGGATATCTTGAGAGTGCTTATTTTTACATTAATTGTTTCGATTATTTAACATTTTGGTATTTTCATTAATGCATTAAAACAAACATCACATAATCGTAATTATTTAAAAAATTACTATCGTAAGATTTATTTTGCTACCACTAAGACAAACAGTAACCACAATTCGTGTACAATTACATGTATGTATTTTTGCAGCAGACAGTGGAATTTTCCATGTTTCGTAACGTACAATTTCGTAACAGGAAATAGCTGTAATAGGTTTGTTTACAGAAAGGAGGTCTTAAATAACAAAATGTTAGAGCATTATCCTCATATAACATTTATATCATTAAATTAGGTTTTGTACTAGACAAAATTGTATAAAGTTTCATGTTTTATCAGTGTATTGTAATAACTCGTGAACAATAAAGTCCTATAAGTGTCCTAGATAAAGCTATTCACTTTAGCAGATAGACGCATGCAAACAACTATTCATTACTACCTTACCATAAGTTGCAGTATCTAAACCACAGATATCGTCAATCCCTCGATATGATATCAAGAAATTGTAAATTTCTTGAGATGTTACATATGATCAGTTTTTATATATACAGTTCTTAATATTTGATATGTTTTTGCAGTCAATTGTTCTAAATATTGGCCATAAGTACGTATATTTAAGTTTCTTTACATTTGGAAAAGAGATATTATTTTATTACAACTATTCAAATATTACATTATACATTATTACTGTCTGAACATTGTACGTATGGGAATAACTTTCTTTTATCTTACTGACGTACAAATTCCATTATTTTATCAGCAGTGCACGAGCGTACATATTCGTGTCAATAACATCAATTTTTATTTCATCTCCAAATATTTATTAAGCTCAACTTAGCAGTGAAAAAATATTGCGTATTGTTACAATTGAATTTGTTAATATATATGATTAATGTATACTGCTCTTTTTATGCTAGACATAAAATGCCTTCAAGAAAATGTTTACAAGAAATTAATGAAATTGTGATAAAAAAAAGCCACAATTGCTTGCGATCTTATTAATCTTATATAATTAATTGTGCCCTTAAGATTATCAATTGAACATAAATATATTATGAACTTTATAATATAGAAATTCCTTTTGGGCACTGACGAGTTATGAAATAAATAATTACAGTGCAAATGTACTCGGTTGAATAATAAACCATTTATGTTGTATCGTTTGGAAATGTCAAGTCTGGTTATTTACTTATAATTATGTCTTTATAAAAGAAATGTTTAGAATTAAACATCCTATGATTACATTTTTAGAGCACATTACGTCTCAGAAATGGTTTTATTTTTATTTCTCAAAAGCTTTTTAATTTGGGATATGTATATATTGATATAATCTCACTTGTTTACTCAGATCATATGTCATTATCGGCTTTGTTTACATTTTACATGTACCGATAAACGCTTTTTGTGTTAATGTTGGGGACTGACAATCATAAATAATGTCAGAATTATAAAGAGTAATGATTTATTTCATTACTTGTTGACTTATTTTCTTATAAACAGCGTACATTTAGCTAAAAAGTAGCTTTTATTGTAATTTTACTGACAGGTGTTGTTGTTGTTCGCTAATGCATTAGGGGTTGTATGACTTCCGTTGTCAATAGCAATTGCTGCTAAAGCTCAGTAAACAAACTGTTTCAAAGATATGTTTCATCAAAAGCAACATTCGTGGTACTAGTCATTTTTATAAATATTATATGTATCAATTTATCGTATTTTATATAAACTTTCATAGAACATTAGCTAAGAATTGTTGATGTTCGGTTGGTTGACAGCGTTCTTTGTCTATGGAGAACGTCAAATGTTCAGTTTTCGAACGTCGAACATTGTCCACCGACCAAAACGTAGAGTTGAACATTTTTCGAACCTTTTTATGTTCGTTTTCTCAGATTTAGAATAAATAGGCCAGAAAACGATCAACTTCAGTCAGTTTTCATTTAACTTTCGATGAGTCTACATTATTGTCGTGTTCTTCTGAACGGCAAATTTTTTTTTATTTTAAGGCAAAATAAAACATAGTCTTTAGATTTTATTTTATATTTAGTCAATTATTGTCTAAGATTAATTGATAAGAAACTTTATAATTTCTATTTCACATTAATACGGTCACTAACTCGATCAAACTTTATATTTACGTTTCCACATTTTGAATAGAAATTAAACGGCAGTCGCGGTAATAATTTATGTGAAGTCTATATACGACTTAGCTATAGGATATTTAGGACTGAGTTATATACATGTGTTGATGTTATTTACAATATTGTTATTTGAATATTTCACATTTGAATTTATCAACAGTTTGGAACTAATTAAAATTATTTAACTGTGAACAGTCATTCTTTTTTGTGACTCAATTTTAATCTTAAACTGGCATACCTCCAGAAGTGAGGAAGTATTACAGTGTATTATCAGGTACTGTGGTGTACAGTGTCCTAGCCATACAGTGCTATACAGAGTAGCCCACTATTGACATTTTTCTAGTAAAGAAGTTAAACGTAAAATATACCATGTAAGATTTTACTCATGAGAGTGTTTCTACGAAATATTCTTTCCCTTTTCAACATTTTTAAGTAGTAGATCTATTTGGTGGAATTATATATCTTCCAGTGACAATTTCTTAGGATAAATATTAACCAAAAAATATACGCATAAGAATCTTACATGTCATATAATGCAATATACTAGATCAACTACTTGACAAGTAGTAAAATGGTGGTTTATGTACATTAATGTGATCAAATCCCTATTATTTCATATATAGAAAGAATGTAAAGTATTGCTTTAAAAGTATTTCAGCCATTCGACTGCTGACGACTGACATTTGCGACCGTTTAGCCCTGCGTGATCGTAAGAGGCGACTAAATGGGTTCGGATAACTTAAGTATGTGCATCTCTTAGCTCCAGCAATTGGGATGGTTTTGACTCCTTGTGTTTCTTTAATTCGTAACACCCAAGGTTAGCCAAAATCATCGTTCCTTTTTCGGCGCCATATGACTTAAATTGTGTTGGTGCAACCAACCAACTAACCAAACAAACAAAATTAATCTGCTTTTCTGGTGGAGGAAGACCCCAGGAGGGAGTCCCTGTTTACAAATGTCGTCACTAGAGTTGGTTGGATCATCGCTTTGATGCTATCTATATAGCTTTTTCACATGGGAGGGGGTCCAAAGTCCAAAGGTTACAGCGATATTTGGCAAAACAAAATCTACACGGCCACTTTATGCATTGATCACACCAAGCATACAAATATACAACTAAAACATTAGAGAACATAAAGTATTAAATATCATTCAACAATTTATTGCTCATATTGGCCAGTGTCCATTTTGTTTCTGTAAATATTCTGGCATTCTTGTATGACACACAAGGCATTCTTGTATCTGATTCTACGTCATAAATAAGGAAGGTTAATCTATATACCCTTTGCATTCTTTACTACCGGTATGATATCCACTTATTGTCTTAATCGAAAAGAAGACCTCAATAAAGTACTCATTCATCTTCTTAATATAGTTTTTACGAAGTAGTGGGAATTTTCGTATGACGCTTGTAATTATCTATAAAATCACTTACTCTGTTGTAATCTGACTATAAATGGAATAAGAACAGAAACACATATAACAATAATTTTAATATTGAAAAAAATGAGTTAATGTACCATATCAAAAATATTTATATGTTTTGTATGCAATAGCCATTTTGTATTGCATATAAAAATTAAGTATGTTGCATAAAACATTTTTCTGTATTTAATTCCTTTTGTTAAATAAATGAATACATGTATCAAGCTAATTAACTCGGCAACAAATTGAACGTGAAGTAAACACCTATTGATATTCGAAAATATTCGGATGGAAAACACATACTCGTACATGTGTAGCTTTAGCACGTTTTTAAAGAAACATATTATTATCACCATAGGGGCTTGCAATTGAGAGCTTAAATATATTTTGGTCTTTTCAATTCCAAAGAAAAGCCTGTTACATTCATTTTACTTTTTTATAAATACTTTTAGAAAAAAATGAAAGTTTCAATAATCGAAAACTTTAAAAATATTTGAAATATTGCAACAAAACACCATATATAGCACACAATTCTTCACTTTTGCAAAGGTCAGTGTGTGTACTCTCATTAGCAGGTGTTTTAAATATATATGCCATTAAATATTGAAGTAGTGGGATAATTTGTTCTCTTCGTTTAATTATTAAATGCCCATTTATCTAACAGCAACTTGTTTTTATGTAACGTACTTTGTTTTAACTCGTAAATATTTCTTGTCATCTACTTTCATTAAATAAAGTAGGAAAAAACTACATCACACCTACATAGATGGCATTGGTTTTGACAAAAGGTCAAAATAAGATGTCTAGAGCAAGTTTGCGTTTTTGTAATTTTCTAGGAACAGTTATTTTTAATGTTTTACTTTTCTGGGCATAGGTCTTTTTATGTGTTTTATGTTTATCTGATCTGCCTGATACATGTGAGACCAGACCAGATTCTCATATTTGAATTTCTTTTTTGAAATAGGTCAATCTGAAACAAATGACACAAACGAAACAAACATTGACAGTGATGATCATTTACTTCCTAAAAAGAGTTCTTTTAAATATTTTTTTAAAATTTCCATTGATGACAATTAATGTTAGCGTATGTTTTTCTGCATAAATTATTAATTTGAACATAATAAGATGATGTAAATAATTATTTTGTTAGATATTTGCATTACCTCACAGATTCAGTTAGTAAACAAATAAATGTCATAACTTGAAAAGTTTTGATATCATATTTGTATATATATTGAAATAAAGGCCCATAGAATTACTATAACGAATTGAGGCTACATAACGTTATGGGAATGTTAAAGATAAAATTCACAATGTAATATCTTTTATACACGTAAAGCTTCATTTAATTTTGTGAACTATCCCAATATACAACTGTTAATCGATGTGTAGGGCGAATTTTTACGTCTACTAACTCTGCTTCACGGTTCAAAGAATGCTAATGTGTCTATAAAAGCATTAAAATTAAATCGTATAACCTTGACAAACGATCAAAACGGGTAGATTAAAAATTTTAATTTATTTTGAATACCACCAGGTGTGTTCATACGGTCGTGATCATTGAATCTTTGATAATAAATGTTCATATCATTCCATGAAATGCTGCATTTGTTCCGCAAGTAAAAGAATGCGTGGCCATAACGAAAAAAAGGGAAAACAAAACCAGTGAATGTACGTAATCAGTAGACTGATAGATTCAAAGGACTGATCTGGAAGATATACGATAAGAGCTTAAAGAATCTTGCCATTTGCAATGCAATGATATTCAGGATATTATATTCTAGCTAGAAAATAAATTAAATTTACAAACAATATTTTCGATTACATGGACAAAAAATCGCTTTTTGATTGAACACTTACAACGCATTATATATTATAGGACGTGTCAATCATTCAATCTAGACAAATCCATTCATCATTTCAGTAAATATTTCAAAATATGACCTGACTGAATGATGAACAGTGCACAGCGCAATATCAGACGACACAGATGATTAGGTCATCGGTCGTTTGGGTAGAATTCTTTGCCGCCAGCAAATTAATGGTTAAGATTTTGCAATGAAACAGTTCCAGACAAATCAGACATGAATAGACGTGTGTCTAACTTACACGTGTTTGTGAACACAAAGTGAGATATTAAAAATATTAATTGTTAAAATTTGAAAAAAGTAGTTATCATCTGAAAATGTGTAGAAAAAATGATACTAGTGTTAAAGTAGATAGACAATTGCTACACGTACGATAACTATTGGTTTTGTCAATTAAATAATTCAACATACGGAACGAAAAAAAATGTAGTCTTGAAAGAAAAACACAGGTGTCATCGCATATCTTACAATTTGGATATTCACGGTTAAAGCTCCAAAATGCATACTAAAATATAATAATCAATCTCGAAAATCATTTTATTAAAAGTGTAGGATTCTATTATCAATTACAAACTGATTCAACTTTCTGAAATTCAGTTTTATTTATACATAATTCTGTCAAAAACACAAACTTGTACATGTACATGTATGTACTATTATATTAGACTGTAACATTGCAATCAGATTCAGGTATCAAGATTTGCAACGCTATTAATTAAATATGAATTACGATATTGATAAAAAACTTACAATATAGTTAACGTTATATATAGGATACTTCCTTTTACAATTTAAAATAAGAAAGACTTCTGGACGAATGCAAATATGACTTGACTTTCTACCAAATAACTTTTCGTCTCTTGTTAAATTAAAGAATTAAAATCTCATCTCTTGTAGACGGCACATCACTATACAAGGATAGTTTAGACCCGGAAGTAATCAGAAGTTTACAGAATGCGGTAAGTTATCTACAACTGAGGATGTTATTTATCTTTTAATGGTTTGTTTTCTTCTAGGAAATAAAAGAGAATAAATAACTGTAGTGAACATAAAGCATGCTAAATTTTTCAGTAATTCAGTTCACTTCAGCTATGTTTTATACAATCCGTCAAATTTCATTAAAGATAACTATAAATTGAATTTTAACACAAACAAACATACTTGGCCATATACCATGTGAGAATAAGCAGTTGGATGTGTGCTATTTCTAACTATCAAGATTCCATATATCTGGCAATTACTCATTATGAAAAAAAAAACCTGGTTGTGACAAATATATGTTTCAACCTCGTCAACGACTCACTAAAAATGTTTTTAATTTCTAAATTCAATTCATTAATTTAGTGTAACAGATCATAGTACTAGATCAAAGGTATTGACGCTCTTATGTTGATTGTCTATGTAATGAAAGTGAAATTATATACCGCATGAAAGCATTTTCTGAAAAAACGCTTTTAACAGAGTGTTTAATTTTAATCATTAAAGTTTAGTTAATCACTTTGACACATCCCCTGCTGTTTCAATTAATATCGATCTAAAACATTAATTAAGAATGGTTTCACAAACAAAAAAAAGTGTTCATTGATGTATTGACCTCAGTAGAAATGGTATGATTACAGAATGTTACCCTCAGATGGTGCAGCTTCGTTACAATTTTAATTTTGTTCTGAACTAAATGATCAACAAAGAGAACGACGTTCACAAGCAGTGAAAACATTAATTTAAAAAATAAATCGAGATATAAAGCTAATAAAAAATTTTAAATGCTTTCATTGATTATTATAATGCTCAAGAAAACCACACTATCGTCAAATTACTGAATGTTCTACGCTCCTTAACCATAAAGATATCTGGTATATATGTACGCTGTTTTGTAATAATATCGTTATTGATTAAGGCAATAAAAAGTTAAATTTACAGTTATGTATTCATTCATTCAGTGTTGTTCCGCAAGAATGATTTATTATAGAATTTTAGCAAAAAAAAACATTTTTGTTTAAAAAAAAATTGCTAATGTCAAAATGTTTTTGCAAATATCTTTTTACATTTTTTACATTTATTTCGGGAACGTCATAAAATTCAATCTCTATTTTAGTATCTGAGTTTGTTAAATTAGCATAGAATATTTATAAAAAAAACTGAATGAAGATAAAAAATAGATAGCAAGGTGTATGATATTTTATTTACAAAACTATCCACAGATGTGTTCTTACGGCGGTGATCATATAACGTAAGTGCATCTCCTTGAAAAGCAGCGTACTGTCCCCAAGTTAATAAATGCATGTGCACACCCTAAACGAGAAAACATGGGCGGAACAAAACAAAATGAAATTTTGAAAGGGGGATCAGAGGTATATTGGCCTAATATTCAATCATTTATTTTTCTTTTAGTTCCTTATCAGTTACTTATTATTTATTCTTATGTAGTGATTTGCCTGCCCGTGCTCTGCCTTATGCCCTGTCTTGTTTTTGTTTGGGGTCCTCCTGGGCTCTTTGCCACTGGTGCTTGTTACTGGGTCGGGTGGGGCTACGTTCATTGAACGCCGCCTTTTCTTGTCGATCTTGTTTATCATATCATATATTTTACAAAACATTTCGTATATTTAAATACTAAATCAAATTTACTTCAAAAGACATATCAATCAACCACTGTTAAATTATGTTTTGTGTTATAAATATAAGTATTTGTATAATATGCATATATGTACTTTATTTACTAAAAATGTAAATATCGATATACTGTAATATGTCCAATTGTTACTAATTGTATGCATGACAATTTGATGTATATAAAATTGATGATGTAAGGTATAAATGGGGATAGCACCAATCCTCTCATATCTATAACGGGGTAAATAAATAAACAAGGCATCATAAAATAAATAATTACCAACGATATATGTGGTGTTTACTTTTTCCCAATGCTTATAATCAACGAGTACACGAATTAAGATCAATTGTCTTTATAAATGTACATTTTTAAAGCCCATAAATGCTATCATTTTAATTTCTCAAAAAAGAACTTTTTATTTTGGATATCTTGTTACTTCTGCTTATTTTCAATTGTTAGAGTTATAGTGGCTGAGTATTTTGCATGGAAGTCAAAGTACTATTTTGTTTAACTTTTGCTACCTTTATGACACATTACTGCACGCCCAGAACAGGGTGTTTACCACTGTGATGTCAATATCTTAGAAAATATCAATCTGGTGAACTGAACACATGCTAATTAGGATATCTTAATAGCGATATATGTAGAAATGACAAGAAAGCACTTCAGAAAGCACGCCAAGTACATTTTTACACATATGACCCCTGCAATAGTTAAAGAATTCACACTCCTTTGTAAAAACAGATATATTTATCTAAATAAATCTAAAGTCGTAAAGACAAAAAGCACGAGGTTTACTGGGAAGACGAAACATTCAAAGAAACATTTCAATAGGTATCTCAAGTGCTACTCTTCATTGTACATACTAGCGTCATTTCGCCATTAGAACTATGTTGATGTAAATTTGTAAGTTCAACAAATGACTGTATAGCAAAGAACCTGAACTTTCCAACAATCGTTTTCCCAATACATTCGAACTGGAAAAAAGTTCAACCCTTACGGTACAAAGCAAAAATATCTTAAGGACATGTGCTTAATTTTTATGAAATAAGATATAATGTCAGATGGTCTCGTATTATCTCGTGATATCTGGTCTATACAAGTTGTTGTTTTGTCACACTTTGTGCTCTTCTGCCAAAGTGATTCAGTTTACCTGATAACGTGACAGGTTATTGTATGAAATCATGTAGACATATTTATGACGTGACACACCCTGGGTGTCACTTACTCTACACAGACTGATATTTCTTCTCTTTTTTTTTTCATTTTCATTATTTCGTTTTTTTTAATTTTTACCTGATTAATGATGAATAGCGTTGTGAAATTTAAATGATAACGAAGGGGTTAAAACAAATTATACGATTTGCCAAAGGGATTATACACCTCTGTTACTGTTTGTTTCGTTTCTGTTATTTGTATTTGATTGACCTATTCAAAAAAAAGAAATTCAAATATGAGAATCTGGTCTGGTCTTACATGTATCAGGCAGATCAGATAAGCATAAAACACATAAAAAGGCCTATGTCTAGAACAGTAAAACATAAAAGATAACTGTTCCTAGCAAATAAAAATAAAAAATAAAAAACTTGATCAGGACATCCTATTTTGACCTTTTGTCAAAATTAATGCCATCTATGTAGGTGTGATGTAGTTTTTCTCTACTTTAATTAATGAAAGTGGATGACAAGAAAAAAATACTAGTTAAAACAAAGTCCATTATATTAAAACAAGTTGCTGTTAGATAAATGGGCATTTGATAATTAAACGAAGAGGACAAAGTGTCCTACTACTTCAATATTTAATGGCATATATATTTAAAACACCTTCTAATGAGAATAGACACTGACCTCTGCAATAGTGAACAATTGTGTGCTATATATAGTGTTTTAGTTGTGATATTTTGCATATTTTAACGTAGTTTGATTATTGAAAATTTCGTGTGTTTTTTTATTAGTATTTATTTGTAAGAAGTGAATCGTCAGCATAAAAAAAACAGAGTAAAATGAATGTAACAGGCTTTTTTTGGAATTGAAAAGACGACCAAAAAATACTTAAGCTCTCAAATGCAAGCCCCATGGTGATAATAATATGTTTCTTTAAAAACTTGCTATAGCTACACATGTATATGTTTTCCAACCAAATACTTTCGCATGAAACCTTTTACTTATTTTCGATTTAGCATTTGTTTTAAAATATCAATAGGTGTTCACTTCACGTTCAAGCACGCACAAGGCTATATAGATTAGCCTTCCTAATTTATGACTTAGAATCAGATACAAGAATGCCTTGTGTGTCATACAAGAATGCCAGAATATTTACAGAAACAAAATGGACACTGGCCAATATGAGCAATAAATTGTTGAAATGATATTTAATACTTTATGTTCTCTAATGTTTTAGTTGTATTTTGTATGCTTGGTGTGATCAATGCATAAAGTGGCCATGTAGATTTGTTTTGCCAAATATCGCTGAAACCTTTGGACTTTGAACCCCTAATCATGTGAAAAAGCTATATAGATAGCATCAAGTCGGTGATCCAACCAACTCTATTGACGACACTTGTAAACAGGGACTCCCTCCTGGGATCTTCCTCCACCAGAAAAGTAGGTTTTGGTTGGTTGGTTGGTTGGTTGGTTGGTTGGTTGGTTGGTTGGTTGCACCAACACAGTTTAAGTCATATGGCGCGAAACAGGAATGATGATTTTGGCTAACCTCGGGTGTTACATATTAAAGAAGCACAAGGAGTCAAAACCGCCCCAATTTTTGGAGCTAAGAGATGCACAGACTTCAGTTATCCGAACCCATTTAGACGCCTCTTACGATCACGCAGGGCTAAACGGTCGCAATGGTCAGCCGTCAGCAGTGGAATGGCTGAAATACTGTTAAATCTATACTTAACATTCTTTCATAGATATAAAATAATAGGGCTTTGATCACATTAATGTACATAAACCACCATTTTACTACTTGTCAAGTAGATCATATCAGTATCTTTAATTGATCATTTGATCTAGTATATTGAATTGTATGACATGTGAGATTCTCATGCGTATAATTTTGAGATAATATTTATCCTAAGAAATAGTCACTGGAAGAAATATAATTCCACAAATTACTACTTAAAAATGTTTTAAAAGGGTAGAATATTTTGTAAGAACATCTTTGCACTCACATGGGTAAAATCATGGTATATTTTATGTATGATGTCTTAACTGGAAAAAGGTCAACTATGTGTCATCTAGAATGTAATATACGTATTCTACCGACGTAATACAACTTCAATAAATAATGTTATTCCTCTGCTTCTTCTAAATTTTAAATAGTTTTAACTTATTTTATTTTTATTATACATTTTACATTTTATTTACTGTATTTTATCTGGTTAACTTTAAAGTCACGCTGATATTTAAATGGTCTTGTGGAGTAATTTTTTCAGTTTTACTGGTAGAGGAAAACTACATATGCCTGACCGATCAACTACAGATTTATCACATGTAATAATCCAAAGCCCAAAGCGATATTATTGATCTTAGGCAATGAGGGGGCAATGGCAATTTATACTTGGCCACGGGGGCCATTTTGTATATTTATCACAACAAGCACATATCTGTACAACAAGTCAGACTAACAGCACATGAAAATAACATATCATTCCAACAATTTAATGCTCATATATGCCTCTGTGCATTTTGTTTCTTTAGATATTGTTACATTCTAGTATAGCACAAGACATCCTTGTATCAAATTGTACGTAGGTTTATACCCTTGAGCATGATTTACACCGTGTACCACGTATTGTCTTAATTGAAAAGCAGACTTCAATCAAATATTCAAATACCTTCTTAATATAGTTTTTACGAAGTAGTGGGAGTTTGACGTATGACGAGTGTTTACATGTCTTTATCTATAAGATAATTTTTCTATTGTTCTCTGATTATAAATGACATGAAAGCAAGGGAATAAAACAGACAAATTAAAACCACTTAGGCATATATAAATAACAATAACATTGTGTTTACATATTAAAAAGGTCATTATACTAGATCAATGATATTATATATTTTTTATGTAATAGCCACTTTTTATTTAAAATTTAGAATATAATACTTTTTCGCAAAAAAAAATACTTATGTTTAATCTTTGTTTTAGTTTAATGTATATAAAGCCAATTAACTAGGCGAAAAAGATAACTTTAAGTAAATAGCATTCATGTATCTAAACAGAAAAATACTGTGAAGCAAACAAACACAGTTATTTACACAATGTAAACGGCATAATTTACAATTCACGGAAATAACCACAAAGATGTCAAATTTTATGCAAAGGCCATTACTGCGATAGTCACGCAGTATGAATATGGTGTTAAATGCTGTAAAATTAGTCATGTATTTTACACAAAATTCAATTACTTGAACCTTTTTTACTTTTCTTAAAATCATAGTAAGTTTTTCCCCAATTTTGATTTTCTTGAAATACTTTGACTCAGCTGGAGGCATGCAGCTTAATACATAATCAATAATATAATAACACATTGTATATGTACATAAACACCTCTTTTACTACTTGTAAAATATGTCACATAGACAATCCTAATATTTTGTACATAATTTGATCTACTATATTGAATTATATGACATAAACGACTCTCATGCGTATAATTTTGTGATAATATTAACCTTATAAAGATGTAACTAGAAGAGATATTATTCTACCAAATAGAACTTAAATATTAGAAATTAGAGAATGTCTAAGAAATACTTACGTTTTATATTCCGACCCTCGTGGGTAAAATTTAAGGATACGTTACATATTTATCCTATGATGTCGTTACTGGAACAATCAATAACAATTAAAAATAGTTCTACCAGCAATCGGAACATTTCGGCAATTTTTCATGGTAACCTCGGACATGATAAGGATAGATAGAAAGTAATTATACCATGTGGTTTTAGATGACAGTGTATTCTATGACAATGTAATACGAATGTAAATCCAAATGAAAAATAAAATTAATATTTTGGTTGAATTATTATTGAAAATATATCTAACAATTGTAATCAATTTAAAAATGAACGCTGGTGTCGAATAATAAACAAACCCGAGTGAATGTCAACCGATATACATTTTGTAATTTAAGTTTGTAAAACCATAGATAATGTACCGTTTACTTTTATATCTATATATTTACTTTATTTAGGTATAGACTATAACTCGATATATTGGAATAACATAGTCAATTCCTGAATTAAATTATTATTTCATTTTACTCGTATTGTTAAGATGTTTAGTTTGTTAACGTAGGTTATCCGTTCTGTGTATTCTTACTATTGTAAGGTCCTTATTTGAAAAGGCCGAGAAGATGCGATTGTGAAACTATATCAATTTGTATCTCCTTTGGAGAAAATGCAAAAAGAAATTGCACATTTTACAAGCAACTTTTATGAAAGATTTTGATTATTAGAGGTAATGTGGATATTTTACATGTAAGTGTAATATTTAGGATATATAATTCTGCACTGAAACGATGACTTCTTCCATTAACAATGTATTAACTTGGCGACCTCTTCAGTTTTTTTTTTTTCAATCTTTTTCTTTGATTTTATTTATATTTATTTTATTCATATCTTATTTATTATTCCTAATTTGTTGATGTTTTGGACATACGGATATGATAAACGTCAAATGGAAATTTGTTCAGCATTACTGGTGAAAGAATGTTTTATACACACTAAGCATATACATCTGTATATGAACCAAAACAGACTAACAGAACATATAAAATATAACATATCATTTCAACAAACAAATGCTCATATAGGCCTTGATTATTTAGTTCCTGAACATTTTTACTAACATTTTTGTATTTGAGGTAACGTCTCATATTAGAAAGCCATGCTTTATTAACGATATGTTTACCACATATTGTTTTTAATGAAAAACAGGCCTAAATAATATATTCTTTCATCTTCTCAAAGTAGTAGGAGTTATTTTATGACGATTGAGCATATTTTAGTTATCTAAAAAATCATTTATTCTATTGTTATCTGATTGAAAATAATATGAAAGCAATAAAATAAAACATGTACGAGAAAAACTACTTACTTAAACAACTTGAGCATATTTTAGTTATCTAAAAATCATTTATTCTATTGTTATCTGATTGAAGATCACATGAAAGCAATAAAATAAAACATATACGAGAAAAACTACTTACTTAAACAACAATGCTTTTAAGATTAAAAAGGTCAAAGATATTTATATGTTTTGTATTTAACAGTCATTTTGTATTGAATACACAGAATATAATAACATACATTTTTACAATTTCCTACAAGTGAATTTTTTTTATTTACTTTATGTGTATAAAGTCATTTAATTTGTCAGAAGTAAACAGATATTAATACTTTAAAAACAAATCTTAAATCTGAAATAAGGAATGTTTTCCAGGTGAAAATACATAACGGGAATCATATAACCTTACCCATTTTAAAATAAAACATGCCCTCTGATAATAATCTGCACTGTTTGCATTCAGGGTCTTTCTATTTTTATTATATATTCATTTATTTATTTGTCAACAACTGGTCATTATCAAAGGACAGCCAAATATCATAAATAACAAAATGACATTTATTAGGTTCGAAAAGAAATTTCATTATCAACAGTGTCGTTCGTGGTATATTCTTTGATTAAGTCATTTCATTACGTTTCTATCACATAGAGATCTAATTAGAAATTTAGTTTATAGGCATTTTCAGTGGAAATAGATGAACAATGAACTGTAATATGTAAATGTTGAGAAGTTATTTCTATTGCAAAAAAAATCACTCTTACAAAGAAGTTAATTCCAAATCGTTTTGATATAACTGTTGTTTGTTAGTTTTGTAAGGGTTTTTTTTCTTGTTGTTTTTGTAGAAACGATTACTTTCTTTAAATTGTATTTCTAACTATGCTTGACAATTCTGTAACACACAAACGGATTGTATTCCACTTTGGTAAAAAAAATCACATACTTTTAAAGGTATTCTGTCAAAGAGAGGAAACCGCACAAAAATGTTTTACCAGAATGGAAATTAAAAAATGCTATATGCACTGTGCAAATGGAGCATTACATTATGCCAAACATGTTTGTCCAAAATATTATACTTGAGGTAATGTTTGCTGTAACATGGAATTCCAGACTGTATGTGATAATTATACATTACTCGCGTCATGCACATTTCGACATAATGTGTTCTTCCGGTAACTTGTAACGCAAACAAAACAAATCCTTACATCGTTTGTATCAGTAAATTTAAGTACAAATTCTTTATGAAGAAATTATGTTCATAAACTTTGTAATGAACTGACAGTAACTTTCAGAAATTAGACTATAAATGAGATATGAAAATATACCAAGCTTAAAATAGCATATAATCTATAATTGTATAGAGAATACCAACAATAAAAGCAAAACAATTCCAAACATAAATCAGGGATACAAATATCTCACGCCTTAAATTTCCTAAATCAGATTTCGAAGGTTTGGTAAATTATAAATAGCATTTAAGTAAACAATTTGAAATGCAAAAAAGACAAAAACTAGAAAATTAAGATATTCAATTAAATGAATTTACAAAAATAAATTTCATTATGTTGAAACATGTCGAAATTGTGTAAGACAAATATAAATTCTTAATAACTTATTTTAGGAAAATACTTTTATCCAAGAAAATACTTAAACTTGAAAATACCCAGATTTATATTACTTTAATTTATTAATAAAATTTATACTCTTTTTTTTACGCGTGGTTTTAAAATGAATTTATATTTGGAGATGACATAAAAATTGATGTGATTGACACGAATATGTACAATGCCGATAAAAATGGAGTTTGTACGTCAAGAGAAATGAAAGTTATTCCCATTGGTACAATGTTCAGACAGTAATAATTTATAATGTAATATTTGAATAGTTGTAACAAAATTACATCTTTTATTCCGAACGTTAAGAAACTTAAAGAAACGTACTTATGGCTAATATTTAGAACAATTGACGGCAAAAAGTCAAATATTAAGAACTATATTTATAAAAACTGATCCTAAGTAACATCTCAAGAAAATGACAATTTCTTGATATCATATCGAGGAATTGGCGATATCTGTTTGTTTTTGGTTTCGTAACTGCAAGTTATGGTAAGGTAGTAATAAACAGTTGTTTTCATGCATCTGTTAAAGGGAAAAGCTTTATCTAGGACACTAAAAGGACTTTATTATTCACGATTTATTACAATACACTGATAAAACATGAAACTTTATACAATTTTGTCTAGTACAAAACCTAATTTAGTGATATAAATGTTATATGATGATAATGCTCTAACATTTTGCTGTTTTAGACCTCCTTTCTGTAAACACACCTATTACAGCTATTTCCTGTTACGAAATTGTATGCTACGAAACATGGAAAATTCCACTGTCTGCTGCAAAAGTACATACATGTAACTGAATTACTGCTTGTCTTAGTGGTAGCAAAATACATCTAACGATAGAAATTTTCAAAATAATTACGATTATGTGATGTATGTTTTAATGCATTAATGAAAGTACCAAAATGTTACATAATCGAAACAATTAATGTAAATATATGCACATTCAAGATATCCGCATGATTGCAAAATTGAAGTGAGAAAAATATATATTTGGCAGTTTACGTTCAGTCTCTTGTCTATGTGAGAAAATGTACCATAAGTCTTGAACATAAATAACGTTTCAAACCGCAGCAAATTATCTACGTGAAGTCAAATACACAGACAGGAATCACCGCAAGCTAAGTTCAAAAATGTCATTAAACCCCTGTTTTCATAAGATTGAAGATTGCACAGAGCAACAGGTGCAAAAATACACGTATTCTTTCATCAATCAATTGACAAACGGTTATTGTACATGAGAAAATGTGCTGACTAGATAACCAGATATTTAATATCAAAATTATTAACAATCATAACCATGTCCACTTATAACAGGATTTTGTCACGAAAAACTAGTTTGGTTGCCACTGGAAGAAGTCAGTCACGAAATAGTTGTGAAATTATAATAAAATAATAGCTCTGAGAGTCTATCATGAATGATCCGTTTACCAAAATGGCAATTAAGTTGAGAGAAAATATTAAGTATGCTGAAACAATACACTAAACGCAATTCTTAAACACTCCAAATATATGCTTACTTGATTTACTCTACATCTTTACATCACGACCAAATAATGATTAAGTTTTCAACACATAAAACGGCTGACATTTAGTTTGTTTAAGAAATAAACAAATGCTAAGCTTAAAAATTACCAACAACGAAAAGATAAAAGACGATAGTCTCGTCGAAAAGCTGCAGATAATTCCGGTTTGTATGGTAGAACATATATCGTATTCGTACATAGTAACAAAAGTCTGTCATATTTGAACATTAACTTATCTTTGTAATCAGTCATCTCAGAGAAAGCTAAAATTCAAACGCAGTTTTCTGTTCTATTACAAATGAAAGAGGACTAATACTAATATACGAGTAAGCTTATGTTATTAGATAATTTCGTTATAAAGCTACAAATAAATCGGATTTATCAGAAGAGATAGCCTGACGGGATTTGGACTTTATTATACTTCAGCCCCTCTGATATTAAATATTACCTTTTAATTTCGATCTTACATCTCAAGCAGGTGTTATATCACTCCTTGGGGACTCCTTGGGGACTTATCTGATACGGAAATAATGGCGTTCATTCATTAGACACAACGATATAGTATTATCAAGATGGATCCCACTTATACTAGTATTTGGTTTTAATAGAGAAAAAACTCCAAAGCAAATGTTATGTTTAATTGTATAGTTGATGAAATACAAATACTTTGGTGGATGCTTAAACAGTACAATTTAAAAAGATAAAGTAAATATGATGCCAAATTTAGAACACAATACTGATGCAAGCATTTGTAAATGCTGTTTTCCACACTCGGTCACATTCTTCGTCCTAAGTGTATTGACGTTGCTTGTGAACTTCGTTCTCTTTGTTGATCAGTTAGTTTAGAACAAAATAAAAGTTGTAATGAAGCTGCACTATTGGAGGGTAACATTCTGTAATAATACGATTTCTACCGCGGTTAATACATCCATGAACACTTTTTTCGTTTGTGAAACCATTCTTAAATAATGTTTAAGCTCTATATCAATCAAAACAGCAGGGGATTTGTCATCAACGTAAGTGCGTCAATACCTTTGATCTAGTACTATGATCTGTTACTCTAAATTAATGAATTGAATTTGGAAATTAAAACTTTTTTTCAATGCGTCGTTGACGAGTTAAAAACATATATTTGTCACAACCAGATTTTTGTATAATGAGTAATTGCTAGGTGAATGGAATCATGATAGTTAGAAATAGCACACATCCAGCTGCCTATTATGACATGGTATATAGCCAAGTATGTTTGTTTGTGTTAAATTCAATTTATAGTTATCATATATGTATATGTTCTGAATTACTTAAAGTTTAGCATTCTTTATGTTCACTACATTTATTTATTCTCTTTTATTTCCTAGAAGAAAACAAACCATTAAAAGATATATAACATCTTCAGTTGTAGATAACATACTGCAGTCTGTAAACTTCTGATTACTTCCTGGTCTAAAATATCCTTGTATAGTGATGTGCCGTCTACAAGGGATGAGATTTCAATTCTTTAATTTAACAAGAGATGAAAAGTTATTTAGTCGGAAGTCAAGTTATATTTGCATTCGTCCAGAAATCTTTCTTATCTTTAATTGTAAAAGGAAGTATCCTATACATAACGTTAACTATATTGTAATTTTCTTTTATCAAAATAGTAATTTATATTTAATAGCGTTGCAAATCTTGATACCTGAATCTAATCTCAATGTTACAGTTTAATATAATAATACATACATGTACAAGTTTGTGTTTTTGACAGAATTCTGTATAAATAAAACTGAATTTGTTTTGTAATTTGTAATAGAATCCAAAACTTTTAATAAAAATGATTTTCGACATTAATTATTCTATTTTAGTTTACATTTTAGTTCGCCTGAACCGGGAATATCCAAATTGGTGACACCTGTATTTTTCTTTCAAGACTACATTTTTTTCGTTCTGTATGTTGAATTATTTAATTGACAAAAACAATAGTTCTCGTATGTTTAGCAGTTGTCTATCCACTTTAACACTGGTATCATCTTTTCTACACATTTTCAGCTGACAACTACGTTTTCAAATTTTAACAGTTGTATCTCATGTTGTAATCACAAACACGTGTAAGTTAGACATACGTCTCTATTCGTGTCTGCTATGGCTAGAACTGTTTCATTGCAAAATCTTAACCATTTACTTTGCTGGCGGCAAAGAATTCTGCCAAAACGACCGGTGACCTAATCATCCGTGTCGTCTGATAATGCGCTGTGCACTGTTCACTATTCAGTCAGGTCAAATTTTGAAATTTTCACTGAAATGATAAATGGATTTGTCTAGATTGAATCACTGACACGTCCTTTTAATATATTAAGCATTGTAAGTGTTAAATAAAAAAGCGATATTTGGTCCATAAAATCGAAAACATTCTAAATTCAATTTATTTTCTAGCTAGAATATAATATCCTGAATATCATTGCATTGCAAATGGCAAGATTCTTTAAGCTCATATGATATATTTTCCAGATCAGTCATTTGAACCTATCAGGCTACTGATTACGTACATTAACTGGTTTTGTTTTCCCCTTTTTGTCTTTATGGGCGCATGCCTTCTTTTACTTGCGAATCAAATGCAGCTTTTCATGGAATTATATGAACATTTATTATCACAGGTTAATGTCCATGAAGATTCAAAAAAGGTTCAATGATCACAACCGTACGAACACACCTGGTGATATTCAAAATTCAAAATAAAATAAAATTTTTAATCTTCATATTTTGATCGTTTGTCAAGGTTATACGATTTAATTTTAATGACTTTATAGTCACATCAGCCTATTTTGTACCGTGAAGTAGAGTAAGTAGACTTAAATATTTGCTCTGCACATTGATTAACAGTTGTATATTACGATAGTGCGCAAAATTTAATGAAGCTTTACGTGTGTAAAAGATAGTACATTGTGAATTTTATCTTCAACATTCCCATAACTTTATGTAGCTCAAAACGTTATAGTAATTCAATGGACTTTTATTTCAATATATATTAACAAATATGATATATCAAAACTATTCAAGTTATGACATTTATCTGTTTACAGACTGAATCAGTGAGGTAATGCAAATATCTGACAAAATAATTATTTACATCATCTAAATATGCTCAAATTAATGATTTATGCAGAGAAACATACTCTATTATAAATTGCCATCAATGGAAATTTAAAAAAAAATAATTAAAAGAACCCTTTGTGGAAGTAAATAATCATACTGTCCTAAACATTAACTGTAAACATATTATTATGAATATAAACCAAAAAATATATAGAAATAGAATTTATGGAATTTGCCTGTCCATTCATACCAGATAATAACATCATTTCGTTGTCAAGAACCTGGTACAAAACTTGAAACTTAAATACACCATTAGATATTTGTTTACAACATTGCAATGTATATTTTACATGAATATTTACTAATTGGAAATATAAATACAGCTGCCATGTAGTTTGTGTTTGGTTGAATTACCACAAAATAGATAAATACAGAATCCCTAAAGAAAGCCCAACACAGCAAAATTGAAAATGTTGCAGGCTCGGTTTGATTGAGCCTGTTCATGGACGGTACTGGAAAGTGCAAGTTACCGTTCACGCCCCCTAGAACCGGCTTAAGCAGACTTCAACATTTAAACGTGAAATAGTAAAATTTTGAATTTAGAAACATCCGCAGATGTGTTCATACGGCGGTTATCATGGAACCTTCAAGGTGAGTTTCCTCGCCATTCCGTGAAAAGCGGTGTTGGTCCCCAAGTAATAAAAAGCGTATGCCCTAAACGAGAAAACAATAGACGGGACTAAATAAAATGGAATTTTGAAAGGGGATCAGAGGTTATGAAGCCTGCGTATTACAGATAAGACGTCAAAAGTCAAATTTAAAAAGCAGGCAACATATCCTAAGGGTGATTCAACATTATTCAAGTAGGAATATTGGAACCACTCAACTAGAAAATGCCGAAAAGTTGGAACTAAAAATACCACAAGCACAACAATAATGTCGTGCTGAACGATCTTCAAGGATCGAAAATATAACATCATTGATTAAATGTACGGGGAGATTTTTTACAGCCGCCACACGGCACAAATAACACGGATGTGATCATAAAATAGATAAATACAGAATCCCTAAAGAAAGCCCAACACAGCAAAATTGAAAATGTAGCAGGCTCGGTTTGATTGAGCCTGTTCATGGACGGTACTGGAAAGTGCAAGTTACAATACATACTTCTGTAACTGGAACACTGATGCTAATAATTAGTAATATAAACATGATAAATACTCTCTTAAAACAGTTATAAAAAGTAGTGGGTGAATATATCCTAATTATAAAGATTCCAATTAAGTAACCATTATTTACTAGTGTCATACATTCACCTGGTAAGAAGTGAAAGAAATCTTCCAAATCCCTTCGAAAAAAATCATAGAGCAACAGGAAAATTATACCAATCTTGTCTTGCATAACCTATTTACTTTAATTATAAAAGGTCATTGTACTAAGGAAATATTTCGTCGGGTCGGCATTCATTTCCTCTATAATTCAATGCATCGCTTTTGTACGCATTATATATAAATTGCATGTAAACATTTTCTAAAAGCTCGCCTCAAGCAGTTTCTGATCTTATGAACGTAATGGAAACAATATCATTGACTATTCATGTACAATATCTAGCAAAATATCCATAATCAATCTAAAACAGGAAATGAGAATAAATTTACAAACGACGTTTTCATGGCTAGACTGACCTTGAGTCAAAGAGTATGTAATCATTTCAATTGAATTCACAAATGTTTTGTCTTATACAAGGATATATGTATTATTTGAAGAGTGGGTGTATTCAACTAAAAGGGGTGAAAGACATTGTTGTTTATGTGGCATATTGAAATTAAAGTTTATTTTACAAGATAAACAGTCTTCTTGTTATTCTTATTCAGTTTTCTCATAACCTGTCACTGGCCCTAAATATCCGAGGAGGAAATCGACCACACTGTTTTAATGTTTATTTATCTCACTCATGATAAATTTATGCTCCATAATAGTCAATGAATGACTAATATCGCTTGAATACATTTAATAGAATAATTCCAATTTAAAAAATGTATGCCCACAAATCTTAGACAATTTAAGACTGAATGATCTTTCTGAATTGATGCTACATTAAATGACGCGCGTTTTATTGCTTTCTCGTTTCGGCACACACATATTATTAATTGGGGAGCATACGCCGCTTTACATGGATTGGCACTAACGTGTCACATTGAAGGTTGACGACCGTCGTATGAACACATCTGCGAATGTTTCTTAATTCAAAATTTCACTATTTCTATGTTTAAATGTTGAATTCTGCTTAACCCTGTGCTAGGGGGCGTGGACGGTAACTTGCACTTTCCAGTACCGTCCATCAACAGGCTCAATTAAACCAAGCCTGCAACATTTTCAATTTTGCCGTTTTGGGCTTTCTTTATGGATTCTGTTTTTCTCTATTTTTGTGTTCTAAATCTGAAATATTATTTCAGCGAATCCAAAATGGTTGTTTGTACGGTTTTTCTTTTCCTGTCTTTCTGAATAGATGAGTAAAATGTATATCAAATTAATTCGTTTGCAAGAAATCTGCTGTATTCATTTACACAATTTATTTTATTTTTTGCAAATAAGACTGTTAACTTGGTGTTTTACACTTAATCAAATTGAAATATGATTTCATACTGTATATCTCTGTAAAGTTGTGTCTAGCTGTGTCACTTCTATTCTTCCTTGATTAAAATAGTCCAATATGAGTGATATATCTGCTCAGGTGTAAGATCGAAATAAAAAGGTAATATTTAATATCAGAGGGACTGAAGCATATTGAAGTGCAAATCCTGTCAGACTATTTTTCTTGATAAATCCAATTTATTTGTAAGGAAATGATTTAATGGCAGAAGCTAAGCTGTGCATAATTTGTTTTTTATATTAAATAGAAAGTCTGACTGCGTTTTTACAACGATTTTGTTTGTTTTTGTTTGTTTGCTTGCTTTTGTGTTTATATGTTTGTTTTGTGTTTGTTTTGGAGTGTTTGTTTGTTTGGTTGGTTGTTTGTTACGGGTCCTATCTGATGTAATATTACTATCCTTATTGTAATACATATGTATCATAACAAATACATGTAAATCGTGTCAAATTATACTGTCATAAGAGTACCAAAGACAAATTGAATAGTAAAGTGTGTATGTAAAAATACTAGTATCATAGTAAATCATTCTTCATTAATCATGACTTTGCAAGAATTTAACATAAAAAATATATTAATTCATGTGTGTGCAGGAGAGTATATTTATGGTGGTTTCGATATCTAGTCAATTTAAAAGTTCATAGACTAGAATTCTTAGCTGTATGTCTCGCATTTGTTATAACTTTATACTTAAATTGTCAGTAATATGTTTGCAACATGATAATGTAAGTCTTAAAATATCATAAATATTTTCATTAAATAAGATAATGCTCAAGAAACCCACAATAATGTCAAATAACTGAATATTCTACGCTCCTTAACCATAAAGATATCTGGAATATATCTTGACGGTTTTGTGGTAAGATCGTTATTAATTAAGGCAATAAAAAGTAAGTTTATAGTTATGTATTCATACATTCAGTATGTTCTTTTAAGCAAGAATTATTTATCATAGAACTCTAGCAGGAAAAATCTCACTTTTATTTAAACTGAAAATTCCTAATGTCAGAATACCTTTTTATAATATTTATATAAAACAAAACCAAAAATTGAATGAAAATGAAAAATCATAGATAGCAAAGTGTATGGTATTTTATTTACAAAACTATCCGCAGGTGTGTTTATACGGCGGTGATCACGGAACGTAATTGCCACTTCATGAAAATCTGCGTATTACCCCAAGTTAAAAACAATGCTTGTCCCTTATACGAGAAAACAATAAGCGGAACAAAACAAATTGAAATTTTGAAAGGGGATCAGAGGTATTAACAAAGCGTTTCGTATATTGAAATACTAAATTAAATTTACTTCATATCAATTTACTACTGTTAAAGTATGTTTTGTGTTATAAATACATATATATTTGTATTATATACATATATTTACATTATTTACTAAAAATGTGAATATCGATATAATGTAAAATGTCCAATTGTTATTGACAGTGTGTATGACAATTTGATGTATATGAAATTGATGTAAGGTATATAAATGGGGATAGCACCGATCCTCTCATATCTATAACGGGGTAAATAAATAATCAAGGCATCATACAAGTAAAATGGTTTCCTGCGGGGAACATTTTTAATGATATAAAGATATTCCATTTAACTATTTTCAACATTGTTTGTGGGGAATAAATAAACGCGCGGTTTTATCAGGAATATAGTTGACAATAATCGATCAATATAGAAGAAGGTCTTTGGAAACTGGTGACGGTTGATGACCGGAGAAGGTCGAACATAAAACAATTATTTCTTTTTAAGAAAATGATTAAATAGGCCCACCATTTTATGAATTATTCCGAGCAAAAAAAGTAAACACACACGTTTACGCAGAAAATATCTCTATTTATTCTGGCAGATGCCACTACGAATATTTTAATTTTGTAGATTTTCAGTATAAACAATTAATTGTTTGTAAAATTTGAGATACATATTAAAGAAACATTGATAATTTTCAAACACATCATTCAAGTTATTCCACCTTAAACGGTCAAATAATTATAGAAAATTAGAAATATCACGTAATAGCTGTTTGTTCTTAATTAGGTGTCACTCTGACTAATTCCCTAGAGGTAAATCCGTAACGTACCGGCAAACGGTATTTAGCCAGGTTTTCGAAAAGGCCAATTAACCAATCATGTACGGTTTACAGATCACATGCTCCTCCATGTACCGAAAACAGGTCACGTGCTCCTCCATGCCTCAAAAGTTAAACGCGTACCAATACCCTGCGGTCTCCAGACCGCAAGGAATAATAAATAATTACCAATGATATATATGGTGTTTACTTTTTCCCAATGCTTATAATCAACGAGTACACGAATAAAGATCCATTGTCTTTATAAATGTACATTTTTAAAGCCCATAAATGCTATCATTTTAATTTCTCAAAAAAGAACTTTTTAATTTTGGATATCTTGTTACTTCTGCTTATTTGCAATTGCTAAAGTTATAGTGACTGAGTATTTTGCATGGAAGTCAAAGTACTATTTTGTTTACATTTTGCTACCTTTATGACACATTACTGCCTCATCTTCTGGTGAGTGAAATGTTGAACATTATTTTGAAATGACTTTTTTGCATAAAACCCCTAATTCATAATTGTTATCAAATGTATTAAAATCTATATTTTAAAAGGTAAATCAACATCGTTAAGCAACTATATTTAGTGTATAAAGAGTGTACTGTTATGACCTAAATATAAGCTAGTGTGGCGTCGTTTTTTTTTCTAGGTTACAAAAAACTTTGCCAGGAAAGTCACCACTTTTAACAGTCATTTGTAAAGAAGTAATTACTTATTCTATCGTTACCTTATATGATGTGATGGTATCAAATACTATATATTTCATCACCTAAACAATCGTATTTTGTTAAGAGTTCATTGTTTCTTAGAATAAAATAAGTAAACCTATATCATATATATTAACTTCCTGGAAATCAGGTCATCCTTTGTAATCATTTATTTAAGGAATATAAACCGTAATGAATCAGTACCGAATTATGAAGTTTGAGATCGAAGCCACTCTCACTATCTTACGACAGTTTTTGTATGCCTATTTAAAGAACATATTTGTCACATTAGAGGTTTCTTTCCACTGTGATGTCATTATCTTAGAAAAACATGCTAATTAGGGAATCTTAATAGCGATATATGTAGAAATGACAAGAAAGCATTTTAGAAAGCACGCCCAGTACATTTTTACACATATGACCCCTGCAATAGTTTAAAAATTCAAACTCCTTTGAAAAAACGGATATGTTTATCTAAATTAATCTAAAGTCGTAAAGACAAAAAGCACGAGGTTTACTGGGAAGATGAAACATTCAAAGAAACATTTCAATAGGTATCTCAAATGCTACTCTTCATTGTACATACTAGCGTCATTTCGTCATTAGAACTATGTTGATGTAAATTTGTAAGTTCAACAAATGACTATATATACTAGTATATAGCGAAGAACCTGAACTTTCCAACAATCGTTTTTCCAATACATTCGAACTGGAACAAAAGTTCAACCCTTACGGTACAAAGCAAAAATATTTTAAGGACACGTGCTCAATATTGTTATGAAATAAGATATAATGCCAGATGGTCTCGTATTATTTCGTGATATCTGGTCTATACAAGTTGTTATTTTGTCAGACTTTGTGCTATGTGCTATTCTGCCAAAGGGATTCAGTTTACCTGATAACGTGACAGGTTGTTGTATGAAACCATGTAGACATATTTATGGGCGGGGCATTTTTTGACGTGGCACACATTGGGTGTCACTTACTCTACACAGACTGATATTGATAACAAGATTTATATTTTTCTCCTTCGAGATTGCATGCATTACATGATAATATACTGGCTTATCTAGTTCAGTGCTGGTCCCTACTGTGTCGGTATTTTTTATTTATTCTTTTTCTTTTTATTTTTCATTTTATTTAATTTTATTTTTTCTCTTTCATTTTATTTCTTTAATTTTTTTTATTTTCATTATTTCTTTTTTTTTTAATTTTTACCTGATTAATGATGAATGGTGTTGTGAAATTTAAATGGTAAGGCAGCGGTTAAAACATATTATTCGATTTACCGAATGGATTGTACATCTCTGTCACTGTTTATTTCGTTTGAGTCCTTTGTTTCAGATTGACCTATTCAAAAAAAAATTTCAATTATGAGAATCTGGTCTGGTCATATCACATGTATCAGGCAGATCAGATAAACATAAAACACATAAAAAGGCCTATGCCCAGAAATGTAAAACATTAAATATAACTGTTCCTAGAAAATAAAAAATAAACAACTTGATCTAGACATTCTATTTTGACCTTTTGTCAATATTAATGCCATCTATGTAGGTGTGATGAAGCTTTTCTCTACTTTAATTAATGAAAATGGATGACAAGAAAAAATTACTTGTTAAATCAAAGTACATTACATTAGAACAAGTTGCTGTTAAATAAATGGGCATTTAATAATTAAACGAAAAGGACAAATTTTCCTACTACTTTAATATTTTATGGCATACATACATGTATTTAAAACATCTGCTTAAGAGAAAACACACTGACCTTTGCAGTGATGAACCATTTTATGCTATATATAATGTTTTAATTGCGATATTTTGCATATTTTTAACGTCGTTTGATTATTGAAAATTTTATTCTAGTAGTATTAATTTGTAGTAGTCAATTCTCATCCTCGAAAATAAAAAAGTAAAATGAATTTAACAGGTTTTTCTTTGGAATTGAAAAGACCAAAAAATATTTAAGCTCTCAAATGCAAGCCCTTATGGTGATAATAATATGTTTCTTTAAAAATGTGCCAAAGCTAAACATGTATATGTTTTCCATTCGAACATTGTCGCATATCAATAGTGTTTACTTCACGTTCAATTTGTTGCCGAGTTAAATAGCTTAACATTCATTTATTTAACAAAAGAAATTAAATACAGAAAAAAAGTTTTAATGCAGCATACTATATATTTTATATGTAATGCAAAAAGGCTATTTCATACAAAAACATGTCAATATCTTTGATCTGGAATATAGACTCTTATTTTTAATCTTAGAATGATTGTTATATGTAAGTGGTTTTAATGTGTCTGTTTTAATTCCATTATTTTCATGTCATTTATAATCAGATTACAACAGAGTAAGTGGTTTTATATATATCTATATGCTTAATCGTCATACTAACAATCCCAAAACTTCGTTAATACTATAAGAAGTTGAATGAGTATTCTGAGGTCTGGTTTTCAATTAAGACAATATGTGGTAAACATTCCAGTAGTAAAGCATGCTCATGGGTATAAACATGTTTTATTTATGACGTACAATCAGATACAAGAATATCTTGAGTGTCATTCAAGAATGTTAGAATATTTACAGAAACAAAATGGACACAGGCCAATATGAGCAAGAATTGATATTTAATATTTTATGTTCTCTATTTTTCTAGTTGTACAGATGTATACTTCGTGTGAACAATGCATTCAGTGACCTATTTGGCCGTGTAGATTTTGTTTTGCCCAATATCGCTGTAAGCTTTTGACTTTGGATCCCTATTCATGTGAAAAAGCTATATAGATAGCATCAAGTCGGTGATCCAACCAACTCTAGTGACACTTGTAAACAGAAAATCATGATGTCTTCCACCACCAGCAAAGCTGATTTTGTTTGCCTGTTTGGTTTTAACGCGCATCATAACAATTCAGGTCATGTTGCCTAGAAACAGCTATACTATTGATTTGTTTACCACATATTATCCTTTTAAGAAAAAAGGGCCTAAATAAAATATTAATTCATCTTCTCAAAGTTTATGAGGTAGAAGGAGTTTTTCTATGACGATTGAGCATATTTTAGTTATCTACAAAATCATTTATTCTATTGTTATCTGATTGAAGATGACACGAAAGCAATGGAATAAAACATAAACGAGAAAACTACTTACTTAAACAATAATGATTTTAAGATTAAAAAGGTCACCATACTACATCAAAGATATTTATATGTTTTGTATTTAACAGCCATTTTGTATTGAATACATAGAATAAAATAAGATACATTTTTACAATTTCCTACAAGTAAATTCCTTTTATTCACTTTATGTGTACAAAGTCATTTAATTTGACAGAAGTAAGCAGATAATTATTACTTAAAAACAAATCTGAAATAAGAATGTTTTCCGGGCGAAAATACATAACGGGATTCATATCACCTTACCCATTTTAAAAGAAAAACATGCCGTCTGATCATAGTCTGCACTGTTTGCATTCAGGGTCTTTCAATTTTTATTCATTTATTTATTTGTCAACAACTGGTCATAATCAAACGACAGCCAAATATCATAAACAACAAAATGACATTCATAAAGTTCGAAAAGAAATTTCATTATCAACATTGTCGTTCGTGGTATATTCTTTGATTAAGTCATTTCATTACGTTTGTATCACATGGGGATCTAATTAGAATTTGAGTTTATAGGCATTTTCAGTGGAATAGTTGAACAATGAATTGTAATTTGTAAATGTTTAGAGGTTATTTCTATTGCAAAAAGATCCCACTTAGAAAGAAGTTACTACTAACACTCCAAATCGTTTTGATGTTACTGTTGTTTGTTTGTTTGTTAGTTTTGTTGGGTTTTATTTTCTTGTTGTTTTTGAAGAAACGATTACTTCTTCGGATTGTATTTCTAACTATGCTTGACAATTCTTTAACACAGAAACGGATTGTATTCCACTTTGGTAAAAGAAATCACATACTTTTAAAGGTATTCTGTCAAAGAGAGGAAACCGCACAAGAATGGAAATTAAAATAATGCTATATGCACTGTGCATTTTGAGCATTACATTATGCCAAACATGTTTGTCCAAAATATTAAACTTTGAAATTATACATTACTCGCGTCCGTCATGCACATTTTGACATAATGTTTTGTTAAGGTAACTTGTAACAAAAACAAACAAAAAATCCTTACATCGTTTGTATCGGTAAATTTAAGTACAAATTCGTAATGAGGAAATAATGTTCATAAAGTTTGTAATGAATTGACAATAAATTTCGGAAATTTGACTATAAATCCGATATGAAAATATACCAACTTTAAAATAGCATATAATATATTACATGTAATACCAAGAAGCAAAGCAATTCCTAACATAAATCAGGGATATAAAATATCTCACGCCTTAAATTTTCTACATCAGATTTTGAAGGTTTGGTAAATTATAAATAGCATTTTAGTAAATAATTTAAAATGCAAAAAAAAAGACAAAAACTAGAAAATTAAGATATTCAATTTAATGAATTCACATAATTATGTAATTGAAACATGTCGAAATTATGTAAGACAAATATAAATTCTTAATAACTTATTTTAGGAAAATACTCTCATTCCAGAAAATATTATATAATGTAAATATAATACATGTAGTTATGATTCAAATCAGTTGCGATTTATATTACTTTAATTTATTAGTGAAATCTATACTTTACTTTTTTACGAGTGGTTCTAAAATAAATTTATATTTGGAGATGAAATTAAACTTGATGTGATTGACACGAATATGTAAAATGCTGATAAAATAATGGAATTTGTACGTCAGAAAGAGAAATGAAAGTCATTTCCATACGTATTATGTTCAGACAGTAATAATGTATAACGTAATATTTGAATAGTTGTAATAAAATTATATCTCTTTTTCCGAACGTTCAGAAACTTAAATGTACGTACTTATGGCCAATATTTAGAGCAATTAACGTCAAAACCCTATCAAATAATAAGAATTGTATATATAAAAACTGGTCCTAAGTAACATATCAAGAAATTGACAATTTCTTGGTATCATATCGAAGAATTGACGATATCTGTTTGTTTGTTATTAGGTAACTGCAAGTTATGGTTAGGTAGTAATGAACAGTTGTTTGCATGCATCTGTTAAAGTGAAAAACTTTATCTAGGACACTAATAGGACTTTATTATTCACGATTTATTACAATACACTGATAAAACATGAAACTTTATACAATTTTGTCTAGTACAAAACCTAATTTAATGATATAAATGTTATATGATGATAATGCTCTAATATTTTGCTGTTTACATGGTTTAAGACCTCCTTTCTGTTAACACACCTATAACAGCTATTTTCTTTTACGAAATTGTATGTTACGAAGATGGAAAATTCCACTGTCTGCTGCAAAAGTACATACATGTACATGTAATTGTACACGAATTGTGGTTACTCTTTGTCTTAGAAGTAGCAAAATAAATCTTAAGATAGAAATTTTCAAAATAATTACGATTATGTGATGTGTGTTTAAATGCATTAATGAAAGTACAAAAAATGTTACATAATCGAAACAATAAATGTAAAAAATAAGCACTCTCAAGACTGTTCAAACCGCAGCAAATAATCTACTTGAAATCAAATACACAGACATGAATCACCGCAATCTCAGTTCACAAATGTCAGTAAACCACTGGTTTCATACGATTAAAGCAACAGGTGCAAAAATACACATATACACATGTACTTTCATCAATAAATGGACAAAAGGTTTTTGTACATGGGAAAATGTGCTGACTAGAGGACTAGATATTGAATATCACAATGATTAACAACCATAACACACTTATTACAGCATTGTGTCACGAACGACTAGTTTGGTTACCACTGGAATAAGTCAGTCACAAAATATATGTTTAATTATAACAAAATATTTGTTCTGTGAGTCTATCATGAATGATCCGTTTACGAGAATGGTAATTAAGTTGAGAGAAATAATTCAGTATATTTGTATATTTATATTATTTTACTAAATATTGATTTGAAACAATACACTAAACGCTATTCTTAAACACTCCTAATGCACGCTTAATCACTTTGACTTTATCTACATTATCTACATTTAAACATCACTACTAAATAATAATAAATGCCTCAGCTTGAAAACGGCTTATACGTAGTTTGTAAAGGAAATGCCAAATGTTAAATTAACAATAAACCAAAATATTTAAAAAATAAAAAAAAAATAAAACGAGTCGAAAGCGGCCCTCGGGTAGAAAATATATTTTTTTTATTTTTGTACTTATTTTACAAACATTAATTTGCCCATATTTTGAAACCCTTTAAAAAATCTTTGTAAAAATTTTAGTTTACCTTAAAAATTAAAAAAAACTCAAATTCAAAAAGCAAGTCGTTATTCTTAGAAAAAAAGAGGGGCCCAAAACTTAAAACGAGTTGCTTATGTTATTACATTATTTTTCTTATAAAAACTTTCAAAAAAATTTGGGTTTATCAAAAAAGTTAAACCCCACAGGGGGTTTTTAATTTTAAAACATACTTTTGTCCCTCTTTATATTAAAATTACCTTTTATTTCGATCTTCTCAAAGGGAGAAAAAGTTTATAAAACACTCCTTTTGGGGGGCTAATCTGAAACGGAAAGAATGGCGTTCATACATTAGACACATCGATATCGTATTATCAAGATGGATCCCACTTCTACTAGTATTTGGTTTAGAGAAAAACCCCAAAGCAAATATTATGTTTAATTGTATAGTAGATAAAAACAACAATTTCTTTGGTTGACGCTAAAACAGTACAATTTAAAAAGATAAAAGTAAATATGGTGCCAAATTTAGGACACAATACTGATGCAAGCATTTGTAAGTGCTCGGTTCCACTCTCGGTGACATTCTTCGTCCTAAGTGTATTGACGTTGCTTGTGAACTTCGTTCTCTTTGTTGATCATTTAGTTTAAAACAAGTTTAAAATTGTCACGAAGCTGTATCATCTGAGGGTAACATTCTGTAATCATACCATTTCTTCCAAGGTCAATACATCAATGAACACTTTTTTCGTTTGTGAAACCGTTCTTAAATAATGTTTTAGATCTATATAAATTAAAGCAGCAGGGGTTGTGTCAAAGTAATTAACTAAACTCAAATAATTAAAATTAAACACCAATTACATCAAAGTCTGTTATAAGCGTTTTTCAGAAAATGCTTTCATGCGGTATATAATTTCACTTTCAGACAATCAACATAAGTGCGTCAATACCTTTGATCTAGTACTATTGTCACAGTTCAGAACTGTTCACTATTTAGGGGAGAAGATGTGTAAGCGGCCGGATAGCTCAGTCGGTAGAGCCGCGGTACGGTATTCCGAGGGTCCCGGGTTCGAGTCCCGGTCAGACTGCACATTTTTCTCACCCTGTGACATTTGGCGCCCAACGTGGGGCCGTGACTGATATAGCTCAGAGTTAAATTTACATTGCTCTATAACTCTGTGAAATTCGAGGACGAATTTCAATATAGCAGGGGAGTATGTCACGGTTCAGAACAGTTCACTATTTAGGGGAGAAGATTTGTAAGCGGCCGGATAGCTCAGTCGGTAGAGCCGCGGTACGGTATTCCGAGGGTCCCGGGTTCGAGTCCCGGTCAGGCTGCACATTTTTCTCACCCTGTGACACTATAATCTGTTACACTAAATTAATGAATTGAATTTAGAAAATAAAAACTTTTTTCACTGCGTCGTTGACGAGTTGGAAACATATATTTGTCACAACAAGGTTTTTGTATAGTGAGTAATTGCTAGATGGATGGAATCTTGATAGTTAGGAATAGCACACATCCAACAGCCTATTATGACATGGTATATGGCCAGGTATGTTTGTTTGTGTTAAAATTCAATTCATAGTTAGCTTTAATGAAATTTGACGGATTGTAAAAAGAATACATTGCTGAAGTGGTCTAAATTACTGAAAAATTAGCAGTCTTTATGTTCACTACAGTTATTTATTCTCTTTTATTTCTTTTAAGATAAATAACATCCTCAGTTGTAGATAACTTTCCTCATTCTGTAAACTTCTGATTACTTCCTGGTCTAAACTGTCCTTGTATAGTGATGTGCCGTCTACTAGAGATGAGATTTTAATTCTTTAATTTAACACGAGATGAAAAGTAATTAAGTCGGAAGTCAAGTTATATTTTCATTCTTCCAGAAATCTTTCTTATTTTAAATTGTAAAAGGAAGTATCCTATATATAACGTTAACTATACTGTAAGTTTTTTTATCAAAATCGTAATTTATATTTAAAAGCGTTGCAAATCTTGATACCTGAATCTAATTGCAATGTAACAGTCTAATATAATAATACATACATGTACAAGTTTGTGTTTTTGATAGAATTCTGTATAAATAAAACTGAATTTCAGAAAGTTGAATCTGTTTTGTAATTGATAATACATGTAATAGAATCCAACACTTTTAATAAAAATGATTTTCGACATTGATTATTCTATTTTAGTTTACATTTAAGTTTGCTTTAACCTTGAATATCCAAATTGTAAGATGCGCGATGACACCTGTATTTTTCGTTCAAGACTACATTTTTTTCGTTCTGTATTTTGAATTATTTAATTGACAAAAAGAATAGTTCACGAATGTGTGGCAATCGTCTATATACTTTAACACTGGTATCATCTCTTCTACACATTTTCAGCGGACAACTAGTGATTTAAATTTTAACAGTAGTATCTCACTTTGTGTTCACAAACACGTGTAAGTTAGACACACGTCTATTCGTGTCTGATTTGTCTGGAACTGTTTCATTGCAAAATCTTAACCATTTAGTTTGCTGGTGGCAAAGAAATCTGCCAAAACGACCGGTGACCTAATGATCCGTGTTGTCTGATAATGCGTTGTGCACTGTTCACTATTCAGTCAGGTCATATTTTGAAATTTTCCCTGAAATGATGAACGGATTTTTCTAGATTGAATGATTGGCAAGTCCTTTAATATATAAAGCGTTTTAATTGTTAAATAAAAAAGCGATATTTGGCCCATGAAATCGAAAATATTGTTTGTAAATTCAATTTATTTTCTAGCTAGAATACCCTGAATATCATTGCATTGCAAATGGCAGGATTCTTTAAGCTGATATGTTATATATTCCAGAATAGAGTTTGCAGATCACTCCTTTGAACCTATCAGTCTACTGATTACGTACATTTAATGGTTTTATTTTCCCTTTTTTTTTCGTTATGGGCGCTTTCATTCGTTTATCACTCTTTTACTTGCGGATCGAATGCAGCTTTTCATGGAATGATATGAAAATGTTGTATCAAAGGTTTAATGATTGTGATGTTCTAAATTCAAAATTTATTTAAATTTTCAAACTTTCTGTTTTGATCGTTCGTTTATAGTTTTCATGATTTTATAGTCACATCAGCCATCCTCATGTTCTTTGTGCCGTGAAGTAGAGTTAGTAGACGTAAAACTTGTCCTAAACAAAATTGTACATATATTATTGCGCAGATATATGCATGAATATAAACTAAAAAATTATAGAAACTATGAAATTTGCCTGTCCATTCATTCTAGATAATAACATTACGTTGTCAAAAATGTGGTACAAAACTTGAAACTTTGACACACCTTAAGATAAGTGTATACATACAAAACATTGCAATGTATATTTCACATCAATGTGCACTAATTGGAAATATAAATACAGCTGCCATGTAGTTTGTTTTAGGTTGAATAATCCTATTACATACTTGTGTAATTGGAACACTGATGTTTATAATTAGTAAATATATGTACTCTCTTGAAACAGTAACTGCATAAATTATTAATTTATACATAGTTAGATGATGTAAATTATTATGTTGTTAGATATTTACATTACCTCACCGATTCAGTTGGTAAACAAATAAGTGTCATAACTTGTATGGTTTTGAAATATCGTATTTGTTTTAAAACAAAGATCATTGAATTACTATAACAGTTTGAGGTTACATGAAGTTATGGGAATGTTGAAGATAAAATTCACAATGTAATATCTTTTTATGCTTTTTAGCTAGAATAAGTTTTGCGCACTGCTGCAAAATTGTTATTGAATATGTGGGGCGAATTTTTATCAATCATGATTGGAAGTTTGAAAATTCAAATTTCTTTTGAATTTCGATCATCTTTAGGTGTGTTCACACGGCTGTGATCATTAAAAATTTGATGATACATGTTCAAATTTTTCCCTGAAAAACTGCGAATGATCCGCAAGTAAAAAATGAATGCAATGAATGTAAGTAATCAGCAGACTGATACAAATGAATCGCCTGCATCTTTTTTCTAGAAGACATTACATAATGAGATTAAAATACCATGCCATTTGCCATGCAAATACATCCAGGACATTTCATTCCAGGTAGAAAATTAATTCAATTCACAAATGATGTTTTCGATTACGTATACAGGTTCTAATATTGCCTTTTTATTTAAATCTTAATATATTAAAAAGACTTGTAAATCTTTCGATCTAGACGAATAAATTCATCATTTTCGGGAAAATTTCAAAATATAAATTGACTGAATAGTGAACAGTGCATAGCATCATCAGAGGACACGGATGTTCAGACTGATTAGGCTAACGGTCGTTTGGGTAGAATTCTTTGTTGCCAGTAAACTAAAACACTCAGATTCTGCAATGAAATAGTTTCAGACATAACAGACATGATTAAACATATGTCTATCTTACACGTGTTTCTTAACATAAAGTGAGATACTTCTGTTGAATCTTGAATCTGTAATTGTAAACTGAAAATGTGTAAAAAAAAGATTACACCAGTGTAAAAGAAGATAGACACTTGCTAGACATATGAACTATTGTTTTCTCATTTAGATAATTCAGTTGTAATACGTGGGGTTTGCAAATATTAATGCAACTATGCCAATTCCTCGCTTATAACCACGTTATGCACGAACTTTGTACATGTATCGCATAGATAATTGTGTAAGCTCACAATTGATACAATACATGGGTAAATCAGTTCAGTCTAGCTTTGAAAACGCTTTCTACTCGTGTATACTAAAGCTAAAATTGTTGGGAAATGGTCTCCTTTCACGGACCAAATTCAGTCCTATATCAATTGGTATACATGCGAACAACATATTTAATGAAATATGTCGTGCATATGGGAACAAAGAACTTTCTTTTTGCATCTGTCACACGGTGATGTCAGAAATTTAAAAGTGGTGTTGATTCCGTCTAAAAACTGCAACTTCGTTAAAATGGTTGGAAAAGTAAATGATTTGATTGCTACTGATGCAAAATTATCAACTAGGTACATGTATATAACTAAATGCGAAGGTATCTCTATAGGAAATTCCAAAACTGCTATGCTTAACAGTAACCAACATCTTAAAGATAATAAAGAGGATCGTCATGTCGAAAAGCTCCAGATAATTCCGGATTGTATCGTAGGACATATATTTTATTAAGTTGTATGAATTGAAGAAATAATGGCCCTCACACATTAGGATTTGCTTGTACGTCCTAGTTTTAATTGGTGTTGTACTGCAAAATCTGACAGTCTGTTGAGGCCTTTGCAAAATTTTGACATGTTTCAATTTCATAATATAATTCAAGTTTGTGAATTCATTAAATTGAATATCTTAATTTTCTATTTTTTGTCTCTTTTATTTCTCATTTATAGTCTAATTTCCGAAATTTACTTTCAATTCATACAAAGTTTATGAACATTATTCTTCATAAAGAATTTGTACTTAAATTTACCGGTAAGAAATTTTTTTTCGTTACAAGTTACCTTAACAGAGCATTGTGTCGAAATGTGCATGACGCGAGTAATGTATAATTATCAAATACAGTCTGGATTCCTTGTTACAGGAAACATTACCTCAAGTTTAATATTTTGACAATCATGTTGGCATAATGTTATGCTCCAAATGCACAGTGCATATAGCATTTTTTAATTTCCATTCTGGTAAAAACATTTTTGTGCGGTTTCCTCTCTTGGACAGAATACATTTAAAAGGATTTGATTGTTTTTTTACCAAAGGGAATACAATCCGTTTTTGTGTTACAGAATTGTCAAGCAATACGTCAAAAATTGCCCCGCCATGAATATGTCTACATGATTTCATACAATAAACTGTCACGTTATCAGGTAAACTGAAACCCTCTGGCAGAATAGCACAAAGTCTGACAAAACAAAAACTTGTATAGACCACAGATCCCGAAATCATACGAGACCATCTGGCATCTATATCTTATTTCATTAAAAATATTGAGCACGTGTCCTTAAAATATTTTTGTTTACACGTCTTTATCTATAAAATCACTTTTTCTATTGTTTCCTGATAATAAATGACAAGAAAGCAATGGAATAAAACAGACAGATTTAACCACTTAGGCATACATAAAAAGCAATGTTTTTTTTTTAAATTTAAAAAGGTTAATATACAAGATCAAAGATATAATATGATTTTTTTGTGTATGCAAAAGCAACTTTGTATTGAAAATTCAATAAAATAGAGTATATTGAATGAATGTTTAATACTGAATTTATTAAACGAGATGAATAAAATTATATAGTCTATTTATCATATTCCAAACGAAAATACCATTTTTCATTGACGCGCCTATAATATCATGCTAACATTTAGCGAGTCGTGACGTTATGTTTATGCATGTATAACGCAAATGACGAAAATTTATGCACGGCAGTGCAATGCGATTTTGGCGGAATCGCAAAAACGGCACGGGTATTTGATTAAATGATATATTGCAAAAAACTTTTACGGAAAAAATTCTTTTGTTTGATATTTTTTGAACTTTGCAACAAATTTAACTTGAAGTTAACACCATTCATGTATCTAAACCGATCATAAACAGGAAATAAGGAAAATTTTCAAGCGAAATCATTTAAGCATTTGGTAATAACTTAAAGAAAAATTCATAATATGACAATATGGAATATCAGCGTGACTTAAAGCAGCATGCCTCCATATTCGTCCTTATTTTCATAAAAAAAGGTTTGAAAATTATTTAAACGTAAAATATTATGAATTGAAAAAAGAATATAATTTACATATTGTAAACGGCACATATAATTTTAGGAAATATGCAAAAATAGTAATTACTGCGTTAGTCGCGCAGGATTAATATTATGTTTATACTGCAAAATTAGCATGCAGCTATAAAACATGACCTAATAAATATTTATGTACATAAACCTCCTTCTTAGTACTTGAAAAGTATGTCACATAGACAATATCAGTATCTCATATAGATTGATCTAGTATATTGAATGTTATGATATATAAGACTCTCATGTGTATACTTTTGTGATAATATTAAAAAGTTGTCACTAAGAGAGATAGTATTCCACCAAATAGTACTTAAATGTTAAAAAGGATAGAATGTCTAAGAAATACTTTTTATATTCCGACTCTCTTGTGTAATATTTAAGGATACATTGCATATTTATCTTATGAACCACTTGCCCCTCACCTCTGTGGGTTCGAATCCCGACAGGGACTTTGGATTCTTTCATGTTAGGAAGCTATCCAGCTAGCTTACGGAACGTCGGTGGTTCTACTCAGGTGCCCGTTCGTGCCTGAAATAATGCACGGAAGGGCACCTGAGGTCTTCCTCCACCAGTTAAGCTTGAACGTCGCGATATGACCTATACTGTGTCGATGTGACGTAAAACCCAAAACAAACAAACAAAAAATATTTATCCTATGATGTCGTTACTGGAACAATCAATAAGAATTGAAAGTAGTTCTACCAGCAATCAGAACATCTCGGTAATTTAGGTTTCTAAAACCATAGATAATGTACTGTTTACTATGTTCGTGAAGTTGGCAGCCTAGCAGCCTGAAGTTGACAGCCTAGCATCCTGGCAGCCTAGCAGCATAGCAGGCTGGCAGCCAAGAAGCCTAACAGCCTAGCAGCCTAAAGAAAACTAAGAATAGTACAAACATGAAAACCTGCAGAAGTAACTTTTTCGAGCTGTGTCAAATTGTGTACATTCGAATAAGAAATGAAATTTGTTTTCTATTTGGCCGCAAAGACATAAAGGCGATGCAGTTATGTTTTAAAAAAAAACAAATGGTAGTTTAGAGAACTACACTTTGTTAGAAGTCTTGAATGAAGAATAAGTCTTGTATGAAGAATAAGTCTTGTGTGAAGTTTTAGTAAATAATTTGAAATCCAAAAAAAAATTCACAAAAATAAATTAAATTATGTAATTGAAACATGTCGAAATTGTGTAAGACAAATATAAATTCTTAATAACTTATTTTAGGAAAATTCTCCTACCCCAGAAAATATTATATAATGTAAATATAATAGCTAGGATTCAAATCAGTTGAGATTTATATTACTTTAATTTATTGATGAAATTTATACTTTATATTTTTACGCGTGATTCTTAAATAAAATTATATTTGGAGATGAAATAAGAATTGATGTGATTGACACAAATATGTACAATGCTGATAAAATAATGGAATTTGTACGCCAGAAAGAGAAATGAAAGTTATTCCCATACCAACAATGTTCAGACATTAATAATGTAAAATGTAATATTTGAATAGTTGTAATTTAATTATATCTCTTTTTCCGAACGTTAAGACACTTAAAGATACGTACTTATGGCCAATATTTAGAACAATTGACGCAAAAACATATCAAATATAAAGATCTGTATGAAAAAACTGATCCTAAGTAACATCTCAAGAAATTGACAATTTCTTGATATCATATCGAGGAATTGACGATATATGTTTTTTTGTGGTTTCGTAACTGCAAGTTATGGTAAGGTAGTAATGAAAAGTTGTTTTTCATGCATCTGTTAAAGTGAAAAGCTTTATCTAGGACACTAAAAGGACTTTATTATGCACGATTTATTATTATACACTGATAAAACATGAAACTTTTAAAAAATTCTGTCTAGTACAAAACCTAATTTTATGATATAAATGTTATATGATGATAATGCTCTAACATTTTGCTGTTTAAGACATCCTTCCTGTAAACACACCTATTACATCTATTTTCCGTTACGAAATTGTATGTTACGAAACATGGAACATTCCACTGTCTGCTGCAAAAGTACATACATGTTATTGAACACGAATTGTGGTTTCTGTTTGTCTTAGTGGTAGCAAAATAAATCTTATGATAGAATTTTTTTAAATAATTACGATTATGTGATTTTTGTTTTAATGCATTAATGAAAGTACCAAAATGTTACATAATCGAAACAATTAATGTAAATATATGCACTCTCAAGATATCCGCATGATTGCAAAATTGAAGTGAGAAAAAATATATTTGGCAGTTTACGTTCAGCCTACTTGTCTATATGGGAAAATGTACCATAAGTCTTGTACATAAACAACATTTCCAACCGCAGCGAAGTATCTACTTGAAGTCAAATACACAGACGGAAGTCACCGCAAGCTCGGTTCACAAATGTCAATAAACCTCTGTTTTCATAAGATTAAAGATTTCACAGAGCAACAGGTGCAAAAATACACGTATACTTTCATCAATCAATGGACAAAAAGAATACTAGATTAGATTAATGACTAGATTACTAGATATTGATATTATATATATTATATAGATATTGAATATCACAATGATTAGCAACCATAACGCACTTATAATAGCATTTTGTCACGAAAGACTAGTTTGGTTACCACTGGAATAAGTCAGTCACGTAATATTTCTGAAATTATAACAAAATGTTCGCTCTGTCTCTATCATGAATGATCCGTTTACGAAAATGGCAATTAAGTTGAATTGAAACAATACACTAAACGCTATTTTAAACACTCAAAATATATGCTTATTTGATTTACTCTACATCTTTACATCACAACCAAATAATAATTTAGTCTTCAACTTGAAAAACGGCTGACATGTAGTTTGTTTAAGAAATACCAAATGCTAGGTTAAACAGTTACCAACAACTAAAAGATAAAAGAGGATCGTCTCGTTGAAAAGCTGCAGATAATTCCGGTTCGTATCGTAGAACATACATGTATATCGTATTCGTATATAGTTACAAAAGTCTGTCATATCTGAACATTAACATAAGATTGTAATCTTCAGTCACCTCAAAGACTGCTTAAAATCAAACGTGTTTTCTTCTTCTACCAGAAAAGAAAGACGGCTAATACTTATATACGAGTAAGCTTATATCATTAGATATTTTCCTTAACTACAAATAAATTGGATTTATCAGAAAAGACAGCCTGACCGGATTTGGACTTTATTATACTTCAGCCCCTCTGATATTAAACATTACCTTTTAATTTCGATCTTACACCTCAAGCAGGTGTTATATCGCTCCTTGGGGACTAATCTGATACGGAAAGAATGGCGTTCATACATTAGACACAACGATATCGTATTATCAAGATGCATCCCACTTCTACTAGTATTTGGTTTAGAGAAAAAGATCCAAAACAAACAGCATGTGTTGAATTGCATAGCAGATACAAGAAAATAAAGTTTTTTGACATGGTTGATAAGCTTGACGCTAACATAGTACAATTCAATAAGATCAAGTAAATATGGTGCCGAATTTAGAATACAACCATGATGCACGCAATTGTAAATGTTCGGTTCCCCACTTGGTGACATCCTTCGTCCTAAAAATATTGACGTTGCCTGTGAACGTCGTTCTCTGTGTTGTTCGTTGATATTTTCTATATATTATTTAGAACAAAATTAAAATTGTAACGACTCTACACCATCTGAGGGCAACATACTGTAATCATACCGTTTGTACAAAGGTCAATACATCAAAGAACACTTTCTCGTTTGTGAAATCATTCTTAATTTATATTATAGATGTATATTAATTAAAACAGCAGGGATTGGGTCAAAGTGATTAACTAAACTTGAATAATTAAAATTAAACACCAATTACATTAAAGTCTGTTCAAAGCGTTTTTCAGAAAATGCTTTCATGCGGTATATAATTTCACTTTCATTACGTAGACATTCAACATAAGTGCGTCAATACCTTTGATCTAGTACTATGATCTGTTTCACTAAATTAATGAATTGAATTTTGAAATTAAAAACTTTTTTTTTCACTGCGTCGTTGACGAGTTAGAAACATATATTTGTCACAACCAGGTTAAAGTGACTAATTGCTAGATGGATGGAATCCTGATAGTTAGAAATAGCACACATCCAACTGCCTATTCTGACATGGTATATGACCAAGTATGTTTGTTTGTGTTAAATTCAATTTATAGTTATATTTAATGAAATTTGACGGATTGTAAAAAGAATACATTGCTGAAGTGTCTGAATTACTGAAAAAAATTGGCAAGCTTTATGTTCACCACAGTTATTTATTCTCTTTTAGTTCCTAGAAGAAAACAAACCATTAAAAAGATAAATAACATCCTCAGTTGTAGATAACTTACCGCATTCTGTAAACTTCTGATTACTTCCAGGTCTAAAATGTCCTTGTCTAGTGATGTGCCGTCTACTAGAGATGAGATTTTAATTCTTTAATTCTACAAGAGATGAAAAGTAATTTAGTCGGAAGTCAAGTTATATTTGCATTCGTCCAAAAATCTTTCTTACTTTAAATTGTAAAAGAAAATATCCTAAAGTATATATAACGTTAACTATATTGTAAGTTTTTTTTTATCAAAATAGTAATTTATATTTAATAGCGTTGCAAATCTTGATACCTGAATCTAATCTCAATGTTACAGTCTAATAAAATAATACATACATGTACAAGTTTGTGTTTTTGACAGAATTCTGTATAAATAAATACGGAATATTATGTTGTAGTAGCTTTCTGAGGCTCTGTATTTTGCTACGAGCAGCGGTGGAAAATTAATATCTCGCGAGACCGAAGGTCGAGCGAGATATCAATTTTCCAACGTTGCGAGTAGAAAAATACATAGTCTCAGAAAGCTACTACAACATAATTTTCCTTTTATTATATACCTTTTCGTTTTATTCAGAAAATGAAATGTAGTTGTCAAGAAATAAATTCATGACTGACGGATGAATATGTAATTCTTGCAAATAGGCCACGCCTTTAATAATTTTGGTTCCCGTTTCCAAATGCATCGTTATACAGAGCTAAGATTGGAACCAACGTCAAAAATAGTCCGGCACTTCCATATATGGTACCGTATTTGTCACTAACATAATACGGAAATTTCTATCCGTTGAAGCGTATTTGCGCTTCAATATTTGCGTGTATTTTAGGGAGAAAATTTATAGGTATATAATAAAACTGAATTCCAGAAAGTTGAATCTGTTTTGTAACCAAAACTTTTAATAAAAATGATTTTCGACATTGATTATTCTATTTCAGTTTACATTTTAGTTCGCTTTAACCTTGAATATCCAAATTGTAAGATGTGCGGTGGCACCTGTATTTTTCGTTCAAGACTACATTTTTTTCGTTCAGTATTTTTAATTATTTAATTGACAACAACAATAGTTCTCTTATGTGTAGCAATTGTCTATCTACTTTAACACTGTATCATCTTTTCTACACATTTTTAGCTGACAACTACGTTTAAAAATTTTAACAGTCTACTGATTACGGATTACGTACATTTACTGGTTTTGTTTTCCTTTTTTTGTCGTTATGGGCGCATGCCTTCTTTTACTTGCGAATCAAATGCAGCTTTTCATGGAATGATATGAACATTTATTATCAAAGGTTAATGTCCATATCATTCCATGAAGATTCAAAAAAGGTTCAATGATCACGACCGTACGAACACACCTGGTGATATTCAAAATTCAAAATAAAATTAAATTTTTAATCTTCATATTTTGATCGTTTGTCAAGGTTATACGATTTAATTTTAATGACTTTAAAGTCACATCAGCCTATTTTGTACCGTGAAGTAGAGTTAGTAGACTTAAATATTTGCTCTTTATGTAGCTCAAACCGTTATAGTAATTCAATGGACCTTTATTTCAATAAATATTAACAAATATTATATATCAAAACTATTCAAGTTATGACATCTATTTGTTTACTAACTGAATCAGTGAGGTAATGCAAATATCTAACAAAATAATTATTTACATCATCTAAATATGCTCAAATTAATGATTTATGCAGAGAAACATACTCTAACATTAATTGTCATCAATGGAAATTTTAAAAAAATAATTAAAAAAACTCTTTGTGGAAGTAAATAATCATATTGTCCTAAACATAACTGTAAACATATTATTTTGCAGATATATACATGAATATAAACCAAAAAATTATAGAAATAGAATTTATGGAATTTGCCTGTCCATTCATTCCAGATAATAACATCATTTCGTTGTCAAGAAACTGGTACAAAACTTGAAACTTAAATACACCATACATAAATAAACATTGCAATGTATACTTACATCAATGTTCACTAATTGGAAATATAAATACAGTTGCCACAATATTCACTAATTGGAAATATAAATACAGCTGCCATGTAGTTTGTGTTTGGTTGAATAACCCCATTACATACTTCTGTAATTTGAACACTGATGTTAATAATTAGTAAATATATATACTCTCTTGAAACAGTCATAAAAGTAGTGGGTGAATATATCCTAATTATAAAGATTCCAATTAAGTAACCATTATTTACTAGACTAAGTGTCATACATTCACCTGGTAAGAAGTGAAAGAAATCTTCCAAATCCCTTCGAAAAAAATCATAGAGCAACAGGAAAATTATACCAATCTTGTCTTGCATAACCTATTTACTTTAATCATAAAAGGTCATTGTACTAAGGAAAGATTTCGTCGAGTCGGCATTCATTTCCTCTATAATTAAATGCATCGCTTTTGTACGCAGTATATATAAATTGCATGTAAACATTTTCTAAAAGCTCGCCTCCAGCAGTTTCTGATCTTATGAACGTAATGGAAACAATATCATTGACTATACATGTACAATATCTAGCAATATATCCATAATCAATCTAAAACAGGAAATGAGAATAAATTTACAAACGACGTTTTCATGGGTAGACTGACCTTGAGTCAAAGAGTATGTAATTATTTCAATTGAATTCACAAATGTTTTGTCTTATATTACGGACACAATCAAGGATATATGTATTATTTGAAGAGTGGGTGTATTCAACTAAAAGGGGTGAAAGACATTGTTGTTTATGTGGTATATTGAAATTAAAGTTTATTTTACAAGATAAACAGTCTTCTTGTTATTTTTATTCAGTTTTCTCATAACCTGTCACTGGCCCTAAATATCCGAGGAGGAAATCGGCCACAATGATTTAATGTTTATTTATCTTACACATGATAAATTTATGCTCAATAATAGTCAGTGAATGACTAATATCGCTTGAATACATTTAATAGAATAATTCCAATTTCAAAAATGTATGCCCACAAATCTTAGACAATTTAAGACTGAATGATCTTTCTGAATTGATGCTACATTAAATGACGCCCGTTTAATTGTTTTCTCGTTTCGGCACACACATTTTATTAATTGGGGAGCATACGCCGCTTTTCAAGGATTGGCACATTGAAGGTTCTATGACGACCGTCGTATGAACACATCTGCGAATGTTTCTTAATTCAAAATTTCACTATTTCCATGTTTAAATGTTGAATTCTGCTTAACCCTGTGCTAGGGGGGCGTGGACGGTAACTTGCACTTTCCAGTACCGTCCATCAACAGGCTCAATTAAACCAAGCCTGCAACATTTTCAATTTTGCCGTTTTGGGCTTTCTATATGGATTCTGTTTTTCTCTATTTTTGTGTTCTATTCTGGAATATTATTTCAGCGAATCCGAAATGGTTGTTTGTACGGTTTTCCTTTTCCTGTCTTTCTGAATAGATGAGTTAAATGTATATCAAATTAATTCGTTTGCAAGAAATCTGCTGTATTCATTTACACAATCTATTTTATTTTTGCAAATAACACTGTTAACTTGGTGTTTTACACTTAATCAAATTGAAATATGATTTCATACTGTATATCTCTGTAAAGTTGTGTCTAGCTGTGTCACTTATATTCTTCCTTGATAAAAATAGTCCAATATGAGTGATATATCTGCTCAGGTGTAAGATCGAAATAAAAAGGTAATATTTAATATCAGAGGGACTGAAGCATATTGAAGTCCAAATCCTGTCAGACTATTTTTCTTGATAAATCCAATTAATTTGTAAGGAAATGATTTAATGGCAGAAACTAAGCTGTGCATAATTTGTTTTTTATATTAAATAGAAAGCCTGACTGCGTTTTTACGACGATTTTGTTTGTTTTTGTTTGTTTGCTTGCTTTTGTGTTTATATGTTTGTTTTGTGTTTGTTTTGGAGTGTTTGTTTGTTTGGTTGGTTGTTTGTTATGGGTCCTATCTGATGTAATATTACTATCCTAATTGTAATACATATGTATCATAACAAATACATGTAAATCATGTCAAAGTTTACTATCATAAGAGTACGAAAGAAAATTGAATAGTAAAGTGTATATGTAAAAATACTAGAATCATAGTAAAACGTTCTTCATTAATCATGATTTTGCAAATACATTTAACAAAAAAAAAATGAATTCATGTGTGTACAGGAGAAATACATTTAAAAGTATATTTATGGTGGTTTCGATATCAAGTCAATTTAGAAATTCATAGACTAGAATTCTTAGCTGTATGTCTCGAAATCGTTATAACTTTATACTTAACTTGTCAGTAATATGTTTGCAACATGATAATGTAAGTCTTAAAACATTTATTTATTATCATAAATATTTTCATTGAATATGATAATGCTCAAGAAAACCACAATTACGTCAAATAACTGTATGTTCTACGCTCCTTAACCATAAAGATATCTGGAATATATATTTACGGTTTTGTCGTTAGATCATTATTAATTAAGGCAATAAAAAGTAAGTTTATAGTTATGTATTCATACATTCAGTGTTTTTTAGCAATAATTATTTATCATAGAATTCTAGCAGAAAAAAACTCACTTTTGTTTAAAATGAAAAATCTCTAATGTCAGAATACCTTTTGCAAATATACATTCATTTCGGGATTGTCATTTTCAATCTCTATTTCAGTATCTGAGTTTGTGTTTGGTTTCTTCTTTGTTTGTTTGCTTTTTCCAGTTATAAATCAAATATCTAAGGCTCCGAAGTACATGTAAATGAATAACTGATCTACATATGACATTTGTTGCTTTTTTTTTGGGGGGGGGGCGGTAGGGGGGATTGAAACTATATACTAGTATATATTTGTGGAAAATAGAAAAAATGCAACCCACATGTATTTTAAATAGTCTTAAATAAGCATGGAATATTTATACAGAATAAAACCAAAAATTGAATGAAAATGAAACAAAAAATAGATAGCAAAGTGTATTATATTTTATTTACAAAACTATCCGCAGATATGTTCATACAGCGGTGATTATGGAACCTTCAATGTGGCACGTAAATGCATCTCTATGAAAAGCAGCGTACTGCTTGTGCCCTAAACGAGAAAACACTGGGCGGAACAAAACAAATTGAAAATTTGAAAGGGGGATCAGAGGTATTTACAAAACATTTCGTATATTGAAATACTGAATCAAATTTACTTCATATCAATCAACCACTGTTAAATTATGTTTTGTGTTATAAATATACGTATTTTGTATTATATACATATATGTACATCATTTACTAAAAATGTGAATATCGATATAATCTAATATGTCCAATTGTTATTGATAGTATGCATGACAATTTGATGTATATAAAATTGATGATTTAAGGTATAAATGATGATAGCACCGATACTCTCATATCTATTACCGGGTAAATAAATAAACAAGGCATCACAAATAAAATAATTGCCAACGATGTAGGTGGTGTTTAGATACTTTATCCCAATGCTTATAGTCAACGAGTACACGAATTAAGATCCATTGTCTTTATAAATGTACATTTTTAAAGCCCATAAATGCTTTCATTTTAATTTCTCAAAAAATAACTTTTTATTTTGGATATCTTGTTACTTCTGCTTATTTGCAATTGTTACAGTTATAGTGACTGAGTATTTTGCATGGAAGTCAAAGTACTATTTTGTTTACATTTTGCTACCTTTATGACATATTACTGCACGCCCAGAGCAACCACATCTTCTGGTTAGTGAAATGTTGAGCATTATTTTTTAATGACGTACACGAAATGGTTTTTCGCATGAAACCTCTAATTCATAATTGTTATCAAATGTATTCAGATCTATATTTTAAAAGATAAATCAACATCGTTAAGCAACTATATTTAGTGTATTAAGAGTGTACTGTCATGACCTAGTTATAAGCTAGTGTGGCGCCGTCTTTTTCTAGGTTAAAAAAAACTTTGACAGGTAAGTCACCACATTTAACACCACACATTTTGTAAAGAAAAAATTACTTATTCTATCGTTACCTTATATGATGCCATATATATGTATGAATATCTATATATCTTATCACCAAAACAATCATAACTTGTAAAGAGTTCATTGCTTCTTAGAATAAAATAAGTAAACCTATATCATATATATTAACTTCCTGGAAATCAAGTCATTTCTTGTTATCATTTATGTAAGGAAAAGAAACCGTAATGAATCAGTACCAACTAATGCAGTTTGATATCGAAGCCACTCTCACTTTCTTACGACTGTTTTCGTATGCCTATTTAAAGAACATATTTGTTTCAGTTTTTATTAAACCAAGCATTGTCATGTTAGAGGTTTATTTCCACTGTGATGTCATTATCTTAGGAAAATCAATATGGTGGACTGCAAACATGCTAATTAGGGTATCTTAATAGCGATATATGTAGAAATGACAAGAAAGCACTTCAGAAAGCACGTCCAGTACATTTTTACACTTATGACCCCTGAAATAGTTTAAGAATTCACACTCCTTTGTAAAAACGGATGTATTTATCTAAATTTATCTAACGTCGTAAAGACGAAAAACGAGGTTTACTGGGAACATGAAAAGAAACATTTCAATAGTTATCTCAAATGCTACTTTTCACTGTACAAACTAGCGTCATTTCGTCAATAGAACTATGTTGATGTAAATTTGTAAGTTCAACAAATTACTGTATAGCAAAGAACCTGAACTTTCCAACAATCGTTTTCCCAATACATTCGAACTGAAAAAAAGTTCAATCCGTACGGTACAAAGCAAAACTATTTTAAGGACACGTGCTCAATATTTTTATGAAATAAGATATAATGCCAGATGGTCTCGTATTATTTCGTGATGTGTGGTCTATACAAGTTGTTGTTTTGTCAGACTATGTGCTTTTCTGCCAAAGGGATTCAGTTTACCTGACAACGTGACAGGTTATTGCATGAAACCATGTAGACATATTTATGGGCGGGCAATTTTTGACGTGGCACACCCTGGGTGTTACTTACTCTACACAGAATTATATTGATAGCAAGATTTATATTTTTTTCTCCTTCGAGATTGCATGCATTACATGATTATATACCGGCTGATCTAGTTCTGTGCTGGTCCCTATTGTGTCAGTATTTTTTATTTATTCTTTTTATTTTTATTTTTCATTTTATTTAATTTTATTTTTTCTATTTCATTTTATTTCATTATTTTTTTTTATTTTCATTATTTATTTTTTCTTTTTTTTAAATTTTACCTGATTAATGATGAATAGTGTTGTGAAATTTAAATGATAATGAAGGGGTTAAAACAAAATATTCGATGTGCCAAAGGGATTATACACCTTTGTCACTGTTTGTTTCGTTTGTGTTATTTGTTTCAGATTGACCTATTAAAAAAAAGAAATTCAAATATGAGAATCTGGTCTGGTCATATCACATGTATCAGGCAGATCAGATAAACATAAAACACAGAAAAAGACCTATGCCCAGAAAAGTAAAACTTTAAAGTAACTGTTCCTAGAAAATAAAAAATACGCAAACTTGATCTAGACACCCTATTTTGACCTTTTGTCAAAATCAATGTCGTCTATGTAGGTGTGATGTAGTTTTTCCCTCTTTTAATTAATGAAAGTGGATGAAGAAAGACAAATTTAATAGTTAAATCAAAGTACATGTACGTTACATTAAAACAAGTTGCTGTTAAGATAAATGGACATTTAATAATTAAACGAAGAGGACAAATTATCCTACTTCTTCAATATTTAATGGCATATATATTTAAAATACCTGCTAATGATAAAACACACACTGACCTTTGCAAAAGTGAAGAATTTTGTGCTATATAATTATGGTGTTTTAGTTGCAATATTTTAAATATTTTCAAAGTTGTTTGATTATTGAAAATTTCATATTTTTTTCTATAAGTATTTATTTGTAGGAAGTAAATCGTAATCATCGAAAATAAAAAAAAGTAAAATGAATTTAACAGGCTTTTCTTTGGAATTGAAAAGACCAAAAAATATTTAAGCTCTTAACTGCAAGCCCCCATGGTGATAATAATATGTTTCTTTAAAGGCGTGATATAGATACACATGCATATCTTTTCCAACCAAATATTTTCGCATGAAACCTTTACTTATTTTCGATTTAGCATTAGTTTTCGCATATCAATAGGTGTTTACTTCACGTTCAATTTGTTGCCGAGCTGAATAGCTTGATATTCATTTATTTTAACAAAAGAAATTAACTACAGAAAGAAGTTTTTATGCAACATACTACATATTTTATATGCAATGCAAAAAGGCTGTTACATACGAAAACATATAAATATCTTTGATCTGGTATATTGACCCTTTTTTCAGTTACATGTAAGTCTGTTTTAATTACATTGCTTTCATGTCATTTATAATCAGATAACAATAAAGTAAGTGATTCTATAGATAACTACATATCCAAGCATCATACGAAAACTCCCACTACTTCGTAAAAACTATATTAAGAAATTGAATGAATATTTTATTGAGGTCTGGTTTTCAATTAAGGCAATATGTGGTAAGCATACCGGTAGTAAAGCATGCTTAAGGGTATAAACCTTCCTGATTTATGACGTGGAATCAAATACAAGAATGTCTTGTACCATACTAGAATGTGTACAGAAACAAAATAGACATTGGCCAATATGAGCAATTAATTGTTGAAATAATATTTAATACTTTATGTTCTCTAATGTTTTAGTTGTATATTTGTATGCTTGGTGTGATCAATGCATGAAGTGGCCGTGTAGATTTTGTTTTGCCAAATATCGCTGTAACTTTTGGTATTTGGACCCCTATTCATGTGAAAAAGCTATATAGATAGCATCAAGTCGGTGATCCAACCAATTCTAGTGACGACACTTATAAACAGGGACTCCCTCCTGGGGTCTTCCTTTACCAGAAAAGCAGATTTTGTTTGTTTGGTTGGTTGGTTGGTTGGTTGGTTTGTTGGTTGGTTGCACCAACACAATTTAAGTCATATGGCGCCGAAACCGGAAAGATGATTTTGGCTTACCTCGGGTGTTACAAATTAAAGAAACACCAAGAGTAAAAACCACCCCAACTGCTGGTGCTAAGAGATGCATAGACTTCATTTATCCGAACCCATTTAGTCGCCTCTCACGATCACGCAGGGCTAAACGGTGGCTGCAATTCTGATGCTTCAGCACTTAATGGCAACCCCACTGCCACATGAGGACAAACAGCTGATCAAATCATCAAAATACCTTTAGAATAAGCGTGACCCAATAAATGAATAAAATATAAATCAAACATAAATATGTAAGAAATATACTTTTAGAATTGCCATGCCTTTTAATGTTTGCAAGAGACACTAGATTACTTTTCCATTGACAGTTGTAAAATTTTACCGTTTAACTATATTCAAACTGGCTCTGCACAGGTCGCAAAGCTCAGCCGTCAGCAGTCGAATGGCTAAAATACTGTTAAAGATATACTTAACATTCTTTCATAGATATGAAATAATAGGGATTTGATCACATTAATGTACATAAACCACCATTTTACTACTTGTCGAGTAGATTTAATTGATCATTTGATCTAGTATATTGAATTATATGACATGTAAGATTCTCATGCGTATAATTTTGGGATAATATTTATCCTAAGAAATTGTCACTGGAAGATATATAATTCCACCAAATAGATCTACTACTTAAAAATGTTGAAAAGGGAAAGAATATTTCGAAGAAACACTCTCATGAGTAAAATCATACATGGTATATTTTACGTATAACGTCTTTAAATGGTATCTTCTGAAAAAAATATGTGAAATGGAAAAAGGAATAACACGCTTAACAAGCCACTATTATGATAGATTTCGATTATAAAATATTGTGTCGGTACCTGTGTGTCATCTATAATGTAATATAAGTATTCTTACAACGTAATACAACTTCAATAGATAATGTATTTACTGGGCTTAGAACTAAATTTAAAATGGTTTTACTAATTTTATTTTTATTATACATTTTACATTTTATTTACTGTATTTTATAAGGTTGGGGTTAAAGTCACGCTGATATTTAAATGGTCTTGTGGAATAATTATTTCAGCTTTACTTGTAGAGGAAAACTACATATGTCTGACCAATCAACTTGTTGCTATCTGTACAGATTTATCACATGTAATAATCCAAAGTCCATAGCGATATTATTGATCTTAGGCAATGAGGGGGCAATGACAATTTTCACTTGGCCACGGGGTCATTTTGTATATTTATCACAACAAGCACATATCTGTACAACAAGTCAGACTAACAGCACATGAAAATAACATATCATTCCAACAATTTAATGCTCATATATGCCTCTGTCCATTTTGTTTCTTTATATATTGTAACATTCTTGTATGGTACACAAGACATTCTTGTATCTGATTTTCTACATCATAAATAAGGAAGGTTTATACCCTTGAGCATGCTTTACTACCGAGTACCACGTATTATCTTCATTGAAAAGCAGACCTCAATAAAATATTCATATACCTTCTTAATATAGTTTTTAGGAAGCAGTGGGAGTTTGACGTATGACGAGTGTTTACCTGTCTTTTTCTATAAAATCACTTTTCCTATTATTCTCTGATAATAAATGACATGAAAGCGATGGAAAAAACAGACACATTAAAACCACTAAGGAATACATAAATAACGGTGTTTTTTTACAGATATACTAGATCAAAGATATTAATATATGATATTGTTTGTATGCAAAAGCCACTTTGTATTGAAAATTCAATATATATAGGATATTGAATGAATGTTTAATACTGAATTTATCAAACGAGTTGAATAAAATTATATTATGCGAGAATTTAATATTTTATTTATCATATTCCAAAAGAAATACAATTTTTCATTGACGCGCCTATAGTATAACGCTAACATTTAGCGAGTCGTGACGTTATGTTTATACGAAATGACGACACGTAAAAATATATGCACGACAGTGCAATACGATTTAGACGGAGTCACAAAAACGGAATGGGTATTTGATTAAATGATGTATTGCAATAAACGTTTACGGGAAAATTTCTTTTGTTTACTATTTTTTGTTTAATGTATTTAAATCCATTGAACTTTGCAACAAATTTAACTTGAAGTTAACACCATTCATGTATCTAAACCGATTATAAATAGGAAATACGGAAATTTTTCAAGCGAAAACAATAAGCAATTAGTAAACACTATACTCAGTAGAGAAAAAAAATCACAAAAAGACATAATGGAATACCAGCGTGACTTAAAGCAGCATGCCTTCAGATTCGTCCTTTTTTTTCATACAAAAGGTTTGAAAATGTATTAAAAAGTAAAATATTGTGAATTGAATAAAGTATATTATTTACATATTGTAAACGGCACATATAATTTCAGCAAAGATGCAAACAAGCCGTTAGTCGCACAGGATCAATATTATGCTTATACTGCAAAATGAGCATGCAGCTATAAAACATGACCTAGTAAATATGTATGTACATAAACCTCCTTATTAGTATATACTTGTAATATATGTCACATAGACAATTTCAGCATTTGATCTAGTATACTGAATTATATGACATGTAAGATTCTTGTGCGTATAATTCTGAGATAATATTAACCTTATGAAGTTGTCACTGGAAGAGATATTATTCCACAAAATAGTACTTATAAATGTTAAAAAGGATAGAATGTCTAAGAAATACTTACGTTTAATATTCCGACCCTCCTGTGTAAAGTTTTAGGATACATTGCATATTCATCATATGATGTCGTTACTGGAACAATCAATCGGCGCATCGCCTCCGTGGTCGAGGGGTTAGAGTCGATGACTTCTAATCCAGTTACCTCTCTGGCGTGATGCTTTGGTAGTTTAGCGCGGAGGAAGGTAGTCTAGTACTGGTGTAACTCTCCAGGAACGATGGTTAGGAAACTACCCGCCTATATGACTGAAATACTGTTTAATGAAACAATAAAAAAAATCAATAGGCGCACCTCGGCTATTTTTCATGATGAATTAGGATTGAAAGTAGTTCTATCACCAATCGGAACATCTCGGCTATTATTCATAATTGTACTTGTTACGAATTGAAATTAGTTCTACCACGTGGTTGTAGATGTAAACAAATACAGTGTAATATTTGATAATGTAAAACGAAGTATATTTTGTTATGAAATGCAAAGGAAAATAAAGTCTGATTTGGTAAAATTCTGATTGAAAATATGTCTGACAATAACTACAAATCCAAAAAAATGTCAACCGCATAACATTTTGTAATTTCAGTTTCTACAACTACAATAATAAGTATATAAATAATGTACGTTTACTCTGATATTTATAAATTTATTTAATTAAGGTGTATTTTAACTCCACCGTGTATATCCCGTAACGCAGGAATGTGCAAATAACGCAGGAATTGTGCAAAAGTAACGCAGAATTGTGCAATTAAGTGGGTAAAAAAAGCATCGCGATAAGAGAATGAACCAATATTTTTTTTATTGTACACCAAATTGGAGGAAATTAATTAGCGCATAAGGTTGCTGATACATTATACTTTAAACCTCGTCAAAAATATTTCCATGAAAGTGTGTTTTTTTTTTAAATGACGACCTGACTAGCGTATTGATGGCGACTTTTAGTTTATTTGACATCTTTAAATACAATAACGTACATGCATGGTACTTTATGAGTGTTTATATTCCGTGTACCTGAGACAGTTTCCAATCAACTGGTGTCATATTACGCGTAATATAGCAGATAAAACGTAATTAAGACCATTTTTTACGAGGTAACGCCGAATTCGTGAATGAAGCACTGAAGCAACGGCGGTTATTTCATTATAAGTAGCTAACTATTATTTCACCAGCTTCCTTCTATTACGACGCTTTTACATGTTGTAGTTTGACAAATGTCTTAGGAAAAGAGAATATAAAAAATGTTTTAATGTGATAAATGTCGAAGCACAAAAGTCAAAAACGATATATCAGGTTGTCTTTCTCACGAATGGTCTAAAGATTTAAACGTATTCCTGAAGAAAATGTAATGATGGTTAATCTATTATGCCGTAGAAGCCGTATGGGCTAATTCATTTCTTTAAATTTGAGTTAGAATTAAATATTTGGGTTCGTTTACTTACTGTGTTATTCGTTTTGGCAATAGCGTTGCTCAGATTCGGCGTAACCTTTATGATATTTTCACATTCCTGCGTTACTGGATATGTACAGAATACTCGATATATTGTAAAAACTAGCATTAAATTACGATAATTGAGATCCTGTAAATATTCTTATATTCTTGTATAGTGCACAAACATTCTTGTCTGATTCTACGTCACATATTTGAATGGTTTATACCCGTGCCGTGAGCATGTTTCACTAATGATATGTTTACCACAGGCTTCGATAAAACATTCATCTTCTTAAAATAGTTTTTTTGACGAAGTAGTAGGAGTTTTTCTATGACGATAAAGTAGTTATGTATAAAAATAACTTATTATATTGTTAACTGATTATTAATGACATGAAAGCAATGGAATAAAGCATATACTTGAAAACAACTTACAATAAACAATAATGCTTTTAGGATTGAGAAAAGGTCATTATACTAGATCAAAGATATTGATGATTATGTTTTTGTATGCAACAGTTATTTTGTAATGAATATAGAATATTTAATTAGATGTGTTTTAAACAAAACAATATCTACAAGTAAATTTCTTTTGTTTTTATAACTGTATAGAAACCATTTAACTTGGAAACAATTTAAACGTGAAGTTAACACCCATTGACATATCATAACCAATCTTAAATCGGAAATTAGGAAATATTTTTTCCAGCAATGATGCTTTATGGATCAGATAAAACATGCCATCTGATCATAGTCTGCACTGTTTGCTATTCAATCAGTACGTTTATTGAAATGTTCATTTTTTTCTTACTTTCTGAGCCCAACGTTTTATGCCCATAAATATGGAAATATCCCCGGATTTATTGCTTGAGTTATGGCTTTTTTTTACCTTATATTACGTTAGGAAGATCATACAAACTTGTACAAAATTGAATGACAAATTGTATTTAAAAGACTGGCCAAAGAAGATGGTGTATTTTCCGAAAATTTGTACACTTTATATACAAAACAAAACAAATCGCCGGTCAAGAAAAAGACCATGGCACACGGAAATCTCACGGATTAATTGCTTGGATAAGGGCCTTGGGCTTTTATTTTACGTAAGGAAGACCCTCTTAACTAGTACAATATTGAAAATGCAAAGAAATAAGACAAATGGTCGCTCTATATTTTATACTAAATTTTGTAGACTTTATATATATACTTGAAGAACTATTCGCCGGTCCAAAAGCGACCAATTTACGCGGGCCTCTTCAAATAATTTTCCTACCGTTACAGTGTGCTGTGAAAACTACCTTACATGTAGTATAAAAACGAATTTTTATACACTCTATATGCAGAAAAAACAAATTGACAGGACAAAAAACGACCCTGTCACGAGAAATTTCCCGAATTTATTGCTTGGGTTAGAGTTTTGGGTCTTACATTGTGTAAAGAAGACGCTCCAGGCTACAGACGTATTTAGAAACGAGGAATGTTCGTTAAGGTGAAGTCCTCTCAACAATGGAAAAGTTTAAGCTCTGCCGCAGTCAAGACCATGTTTCTTCATGTAACGGCAATATTGATAAGTTCAAAGTAGCGGATGGTTGATTAGTTCAAAGATGCTGAAAGATTTCCTCACAGTACAGCTTAAATAAATAATGTCTACACTAAAGAGCAGACGACAAATATGATGGCGACATTGCGTATAAGTTTAATTACCGGCTTATAACTGCTACAAAGGGTTCCTTTCAGTATTCGCCGGGAACAAGGCTATATTATGTTTCCGTCATTTGACATACTTGTCTATACTGAAGCTGTAAACCCTATAACAAGTAGAGAAACTGATAGCGAACAGCATGAATCCTGATCAGACTGCGCAGATGCGCAGGCTGGTCTGGATCTATGCTGGTCGCAGACCCACTATGTTGGTTTTGTCATGATGCGGCTCATTTAATCTTTTAACCCTACAACTTGACGTGACTATTTACGAAATATACTGCACGGGTAAGTTACGTAACCCCCCGACAATGTCGTAAGTTTGCTCGTTGAAATATCTGGAAAAATTCTATTCCCTTTCGCAATAGGTGAATGTTGGTTTGTATTGTTTAGTTTGCATTTTCTCTTTTTTCTTACTTTTCTCTAGGTAAAAAAGAAGAGATTAGCTTGTAAAATGCGAAACACTTTGGGTAATAAAGAAATATCCATCGCGTCTTTTTAATACTTGTTTATGTGACATTAATTTTCTGTTCTGGTATAGATATTCCCCATGGAGTGATGGTCGTGTCTTTGAAATGGAAGCACGAGATTGAAAGGTAATACTTTAATGTTAGAGTAGCTAAAGTATGATAAAGGCTTATTAAGTTGTATTATTTTTACATACAGTCAGATTAGCTCAATATTTAATGGCTATGTACAAAATCATATGACGTAAACAAGTTAGACTTCCTTGTAAAGCAATAACTCTTTTGGAAATTTTGTATGGTCCCAAAAGTAACATTTGAGAGTTTTCCAGTATCGTTAACTAAGATTCAGGAGTCTATTGTCCGTCTAGGTTTAACCTATCAGACCAATCCGATCTGGCCCCTCAACTCCCACACCTCCCTCACTCCCAGGTCAATTAAAGGTAGGGAGTAACTTGATGGAAACTACGTGGCAAATAGCTATGAAAACTATGGGGCAAAAGGCTATAATAACCTACGTGGAAAAAAGCTAAGTAAGCTAATGTGGTCAATAGCTTTGTGAACTAACGTGGCAAATTGCTATGGGAACTCAAGTAGCAAAAAAAAACTATGAGAACTAACGTGGCAAATTGATATGGGAACTTTTTTTAACTTTTAACTATTAAGTATCAGAACTGAATAGGATTTTACCTATGAAGAAAAGGCGAACTTGTTTTTAATAACGTGATAAGAGCATGCCTATTTGATGCTATATTATACAATGTCTAAACAACTGATTTACAGCATGGAAGATGGTAGATGTTTATGCTTTATAAATAAAGCGGCGATGAAATCATTGTCAAAAGAGGAGCAAAATTTCAACAAAGTATAGTATTTTGTTTTCAATTCAAAATAAAAAAAAATAACGGTGACCAGAAAAGCAGCGTTGAAATAAGTGTCAAAAAAGTAGCAAAACTTTAACAAAGTGTTATTTTGTTTTTCATTCCAAATACTAAATCACCATAACTTTACTAGTGACCAGAAAGCGAGAGATCGTTCAACCACATGGCCAATGGTTACCGTTTTGGAAATTTAACAGAACACAGGGAAGGTGAAAAAGAATGTAAGAAATGTTGGTGAATGGACCATACCTACTGGGGGTTCAAACCCCAGTATGTAGTCATCGGCCAGGCCCCTTATCTCTTTGGGAGCTATTTAGGGTTTTTTTTATTTCCCATATTTTAAATCCCTATCTTTAAAAAAGACGTTCCAAATTCAAATTGGTCGAAACCATTATTATTCAGCGGGTAAATTACATGAATACTAAGTTTCTCTCGGTAAAGGGTCTACTCAAGGGGATTGTTTATAGTTTGTATTGTGCTCAGACGCAATTGCAATAATTGGGCAATTTAATTACAATTTCATCAGAGTAGTTCCCTGTCAAGTTTACGCTGTTTACAAACTGATATTAAGTAAGGGGATATGGGGTAACTTAAGGGGGGAACATGGATATTCTGACAAAATAACTGGCTTTTAATCGGTGGTACAAAGCGAAATTTTGCGAAAGCGGTGACCCCGTTTGCCGCTGGGTCCTTGAGCAAGACTGGTAGGTTCCAAAAACGGATTCGAAAGTGTGTACATGTATAAGCTAATGGCTGCCTACACAATTGAATTAAAATAAATTCTGTATAAACTAAGCGAAATTTTATACAGGGAGGGGGTGTCATCATTTTACTGAATATTCTTCCTTATAAAAAAATCTAATAACACGCACTGTGGTAAATAGGTTAATTCCTTAAATAGACATTTTTGTGTTGTTGCATAAACGCAAAAAGAGAGAGGAATATTGTATTTCAAAGTAATCTTAAGACTTTGCTTACCTGGCATTATTTACCGGTAATTGCCTGGGAGTTTTGTTTCGAAGATGTTTAATCATTATAATACTTTATAGATTGTTATTTTGCAAATGCCTACAGTATGATGTTACAACCAGTATCGGTGTACTTGCAGGGAATGCTTATGGCTGATACTAGTAGGTTTTTGTTTGCCTTTTATCTCCATGACGTAAATAATAAATTAAGAAAAAATAATGTAAAACTACCATGTTTCAATCATCCAAAAAGGCTACGATAAAAACAGTAAAACCATCTCAGATTTCGGAATATTCTCAGCCCATGATAGGGGACGCCCTCACCGAACTCATCTCTACAGAAGCAAGCGATGCGAGCTGCCGCCCGTATGTAAAAACAACACGTGACGTGCCTGTTCCGAGTGCATGTGAAAACTATTCACGTTTTTAAGGGATAGTTCCTGAAAATTGGACCTTATCATAAAGCAAACTCATCTCAGTGATTACCTCCTTTGAAAGAGTGTAATATCTGTACTGATAAGGGGAGATCACTGCGTACCAGATTCATGATTGATAAAAAAAATGCTTCAATCTTTCTTCTTAGAAAAGTGAAGCTTATTATGGGGAAAGTAGCAGATTCGTAATTAGAAATGAGCTTTGTTGAAAACTGTCAAGTAATTTGTGATATGTGAATCCATTTTCTTCCTACAAAACTAGTGTATCCCCGACAGTACAGTATCTGTCGACGTAAATAATGACAATATCCCCAACATTATTTCTAACAGTACCTCCAACGGTATCAATTTAATTACAGGACAGGACGTATAGTTCTATATATACAAACTTTTTTGAAATTGTTCAAGCACTTGTCCTTAATCAAAGGCAAAGCAATTTAAAGAGAAATAGTGGGTGGCTTAGTAAATATATAAAAGGACAAAATAATTACCTCTTTGTAATTAAAGTTATTGAAATACAAGCATGTTTGTTGGGCATGGTCTCTTGTGACTCCTACAAAAACCAAACCTTAATTTAAAAGAGTAATTAACGGACGTCAGATTCATCCGACTCTTGTTTTAAAAGTCGCTTTCACAAACAAAGGAAAATCATTAATTAGGAATGTTGATTTAGATATTCATATAATTATTGTAAGCAGAGGACATTAATAATGCTATGTAAACTTACAGTTCAAATTTAATGAAAATTGTCAACATTTAAGATATCAAAATAATTACATTATAGAGTTACTGAACAACTGACATGGCCACTAACAAGCATTTTGACCTACAGTATTTTATGACTACAAATACAAGTTTGACATTGACAGTTTTAGGACTAAGTTATGTGAACTGTTCAAATTAATATTAAAGGGACTCCACTGAGTTTTTTTTTACATTACTGGCTGTAAATATTTTTTGGATTAATATTCCATTTGTTGTACTTGTATGAAAATTTTTTAATCATTTGCCCACTCAATTCATCCAGAATGATTATTTTAATTGTGGAAAATGATCCAAAATTGAAAAGCGTTGCAATACTTTGAATGAAAAGCTGGCTAAGTATCAATTTATTTCTGAGTATATTTCTCAATTAACTTTTGCATATTCTTTCTGTTTAAGTTTCCCAGCTGATCTATGTAAGAAATTTAAATTTTATGTATTTAGGCTTTTGGACCACACTGGAGTTTCTTTAATGTTAATAAGCTGCAAAATCAATTAAAAGGAAGAAAAATGCTGTACTATTTTTAATTCATTAATAAACTGATACATTAATAACCTTTACAAAACTGCCGTAAAATCATTGATATAACATATAATGTCATATTTTAAAGTTTCACTTGCAATAAAACACAAGTATTTAACATTAGGCTGTAGCACAGTTGCAGCATATGAAGAGTTTATTCTCTTCTATCACAGAATGTTTCCTCTTCACCTCTCTCAATTTCTTAAAAGTCATTCCCTAACACTGTGTCAGCCTTTTTATCCCCTTCAAAATGGCTGACATCTTCTACCTGTCATGTGATATATCACATGACCTGTCACATGACACTTTGCATAGGAGTTCCTCTGTCTTCATCTACATGTATGCTTACTATATGATGACCAGGGATCATTGCTAGACCTAGAATTCTGGGCTCTTCTTTCTTCTCCACTTGATCTGTAAAAGGCATGATAAAGGTTATTATTTTGTTCTTTCAGTGCTAACTGCCATACTGCAAAATCATTATCATTTGTAGTTGATATATTTACCTGGTTTTCATGGATAGGTCAATCTAAAGAAAATTACAACTGACAAAAAAGTAAAAACAAGCAAATTCGTAGAATTTATATCCCCCGCCGAGTACTGGTTATTATTAACACAACAACTGAAGACATAAGGCTTTATTTATACATTAATCATGGCATAAACAGTAATATTCTTTGAACTTGATAAATATTCAGGGCAATAACAGGGCCATAACTTTGTGTTAAATAGTAAAATCTGGAAATGCCAATGAGATGTATGCATACTACATAACTAATCAAGGGCCATAAATCAGTAATCTGAGTTATAAGTATCTGACTGGAACAAGGCGACTATATGCATATCTCCTCTTAGTATCCCATAAAGTTTCATTGAATTCCAGCCAGTAGTAGCAGAGAAGTAGCGAGGAAACAAATATTTTTCTATATGGATACTGCATAACTAATCAAGGGCCATAACTCTGAGTTAAAGTGTCTGACCGGAACAAGCCGACGATATGCGCATCTCCTCTTGGTATTGAAGGTTCCCATAAAGTTTTGTTGAATTCCAGCCAGTAGTTGCAGAGAAGTAGTGCAGAAACGATTTTTACTCTATATGCATACTACATAACTAATCAAGGGCCATAACTCTGAGTTAAAGTGTCTGACCGGAACAAGCCGACGATATGCGCATCTCCTCTTCATATTGATGATTCCCATAAAGTTTCGTTGAATTCCAGCCAGTAGTTGCAGAGAACTACACCGGAAACGATTTTTACTCCATATGCATATTGCATAACTAATCAAGGGCCATAACTCTGAGTTAAAGTGTCTGACCGGAACAAGCTGACGATATGCGCATCTCCTCTTGGTATTGAAGGTTCCCATAAAGTTTTGTTGAATTCCAGCCAGTAGTTGCAGAGAAGTAGTGCAGAAACGATTTTTACTCTATATGCATACTACATAACTAATCAAGGGCCATAACTCTGAGTTAAAGTGTCTGACCGGAACAAGCCGACGATATGCGCATCTCCTCTTCATATTGATGATTCCCATAAAGTTTCGTTGAATTCCAGCCAGTAGTTGCAGAGAACTACACCGGAAACGATTTTTACTCCATATGCATATTGCATAACTAATCAAGGGCCATAACTCTGAGTTAAAGTGTCTGACCGGAACAAGCTGACGATATGCGCATCTCCTCTTGATATTGATTATTCCCATAAAGTTTCGTTGAATTCCAGCCAGTAGTTGCAGAGAACTACTCCGGAAACGAAATTCGGACGGACGGACGGTTAGATGCGCATCTCCTCTTGATATTGATGATTCCCAGAAAGTTTCGTTGAATTCCAGCCAGTAGTTGCAGAGAACTACTCCGGAAACGAAATTCGGACGGACGGAAGGACAACGCCAAAACTATATCCCCCTCCCGATTCCATCGGCGGGGGATAATAAAACTGAATTTGCTTATAATCAATATATCCAAACTAGTTCATGTACATGTATATTGGACCGTTCTTTGGTTAAACCAGGGTATTTCAAACACAAATCTATTTGAAAGATCCTGGTTAAAGAATGTAGACTAGTTACCTGGAGGTTTTAAATATTCTTCACATGAGCCTAAAATCACGTTTCTCTCACTGTCTGTGCACAAAAATATACCTGAAATTATAAATGTTAATGTAATTTCATTTTAAATTTATCAATACAAAACACAAGTAAAACGTTTACAGACATAATGGCAGATAGCATTGTATATTGAGCAGAATGCTTTCATTACGGGTCTCACTAATAATGGCTTTATTTAAAACTCTTATAGCCTTAATTAAAAAGAATCATACTAAAGTATAAAGCTTTATTTCTCTAATATGTAACTCTTTATCTCTCCTAAACTTGTAAACCTAAATCTCTCCTAAATGTGTAAAGCTACATGTTAATCTTTCTTAAATGTGTAAACCTAAATCTCTCCTAAATGTGTACCTAAATTCATCCGAAACTTGTTAACCTAAATCTTTCCAAAATGTGTACACCTGAATCTCTCCTACATGTGTAAACATAAATTTCTCCTAAATGTGTAAACCTCAATCCCTCCTAAATGTGGAAACTTAAATGTGTACCTAAACCTAAATCTCTATTAAGAATCCAAGATTTAGGGCAAACATTAAACATGCACAATACAAAGCCTTTTATGAAATAACACAAAAGTAGTAGGGCAATATTTTTTTCCTCAAATTAACATCAATATTACGAGGTCTATGATATTTTTATATTATATTTAAAATTTGGGGAAAAGGGTGATCCCTCAGAAGCATTAATGACTAATTAATCACAAAAAATAAATGAAAATTGCAGACTCGGTTTGACAGAGTATGCACATGAGGGATAATGAAAAAATGCAACATCTCTCATGCCCCCTAGCTAAACCCTTCAAAATAACAATTAACAGTTCAACATACACAGCTGGGTAAGCGCATTACATAAACTTAAAAGAGGTAAAGAATAAAATCAAAACATAAAGCACTAAATAAGCCAATCAGATATACCTATCAAAGTTCTACCATCTGTCATCTGTACTTTCATACTTTTATTCAACCAAGATCGTAACAACTTCTTGCCTTGACATTCCTCCTCTGTTTCCTGCAAACAACGTCAAATAAAATTAGAGTATTTAATCCAAAACTTACTATGGACAATAATAAACCCTTTTCCAGCTATCTGTGTTCATAAAACACCAGGACATTTTCCATATTGTAACAGTCTGACCTGCCCATAACTGACCAGGGTTTTTTTTCTTCTCTATTTTGGGAATAGTGCCAATACCAGACTGATTGGATATAAATGCGTTATTTTGACTTAAATTGGGATTTTTTTAAAACATTTTTTCAGCTAGAAATAAGATTAGTCATCATGAATATAGATAGCTAACAGCTTCAACTGTCCAGGGAGAACCATTGAGTGGTGATTTATATGAATATGTTGGATTTAAATGATTTCAGAGAAATCACTTGGCCTTGTGGTTATTTTGAACAGCCAGTACCGTTTTAGGGTAGTAGTTATATAAAGAAAAAAAAACACTGTATATCAATACCAAGTCTGCACCTAGAAAAGATTCTCATGTTTCTCATGTTTCTAAGCCTATATTGATAAAAGCTTATAAATGCAATATAATATATATATTGGTGCTACAGTTATGAACATATGAAGTATGAAGTTGATTCCTTAATAAATAAATAACAGTAAAAAATAATACTTTTTAAGGAAAATTCTAAGTTCAAGGGAAGATAAATCTGAAAATATTGGTGCTAGAGTTATGAACCTTGTCACATAAAATGTGGCTGATTATAAGGAACATATATTTGAAGTTTGAAGTTGATACCTTAAGAAATGACAGTTATAGTGAAAAATATTTTACTGCACCAAAACTTTAATCTGAAATCTGGATGTGGATGCCGCGGTGAGTAGGTCAGCTCTCCATATACTTTGAATAGTCAAGCTAAAAAGTTAAAAACATAATGTAAATTGTCCATTCAATGTTTAACAATTGTCACACAGTAAAAGGTTTACATTTGATAAGCATTTGCACACATATTCAAAATGTCATGCTGGGTCCAAATTGTTAGCTATCAGGGCCAAAACACAATTTTTGGGGAAGGGGCCTCGGCCTTTTTCTCAGGGAAAATATGCGTGATTTTGGCATTACTTTGGGAAAAGGGGTCTCAAATTTAACACAAACTTTTAACAAGTTCTTCAAAATAGAAAAGCAAAAAGCACTGGGAAATACTGATAAGGCAGTAAAAGACCTTAATTCAACACTATCATTTAATATTGTTCTAAATTCTATGGGAAATTTCAAAAGACTGGGGGATTTTGAGGACCAAACTGGGGAAAAAAAGAGGCTAGTTTGGTTGGGATAGCAGCCTATATTCCGCCTCTACAAAGAAGGGTTTTTTAGCCCTGGCTATACTACCGTTTTTTTATGTGTAAAAAAACAATTACGAGAATAAAGTTATTAAAACTTTTAATTTTCTTCAAAATATGCCATAATTTTTATTTTGTATAAAAGTAATGTGACAAACACTTCCATACAAAAGAAATTTCTTATGTAAGTATTATTTGAAATATCTGGACATTCCCAGTACAAAGTACCTCACGGTATAAAGTACATAGAGGCTGTAGTCCAATTAATTAGACGTTACAGGCTTGTTATAGTTTCATGTCGGTCAAGCCTTTGCCCAGAAGCAAAAATATCTCAAAGCGACGTCATATTTATAGGACTAATAGAGGCTGAGGATATATCAGAATCTAGCTTTTGCATATCAATATATTTTGACTAAAATGACAGCTCACAAACAGTATACTAAACTGTTTCAGAGAAACAGTGCTAAGTCCTCTTGAAAGTACATCAGGGGAGATAAATCTAGATTAAATCTGACGAAAACTTGCATGAAACGTAAAAAATATAGAGCTGTCATTGATTCAGTGCAAAGCATATCAACGATATATCGATATCAAGTAACTAAAATCAACGATACACCGATATATCGATAATATCCTATACTCATTTGTCTGTCATTCATTTTCATACCTGTTTCAATGATTTCAGTCAAAAACATGTTCTGTACAGTGTCTTGTCCACTGCATGATTTTTTCTAGACAATATTTTTTGTCACCATTGCTATGAAATAATTCCACTATATAACAAAAGCATCACATTTGATATAAATAATTGTTTCTGCATATATTTTGGGTGAATTGTATAATTTCTAGACATTTAATTTATAAGTCAAAAGTATCGATTTTTTAAAATGTGTATCGATTATTGATCGACAAAAAAATATCAACGATACATCGATATTGTCGATATCGATGACAGCTCTAAAAAAATATTAATTAATCAGCTGCAGATCAATTGATATTTAAGTTATCTAAAGAAAAGTGTGTTAAGACAAGTTTTCATATGATTCAAATGCAAATTTACTTTACCATCTGTAAGAAAAGCGGAAATAATGAAAAATAAAAATTACCGAGTGAGCTATGTCTTCCATTTTGAATTATGATTAACGAAATATTTTTTAAACGAAATATTTCCATAATATATATCATTTCAGCTACCTTTTAAAATAAGAAATGCAATTTAATACCCGATCTATTTCATTATTTCTATTATTTATAAAATGATTGAAATAGAGCAGTGGATTTGAAATGTAAAATAATATTAATTTAATTAATTCGTTTAAATTGTTTATCAAGCTTCCACTAACCCTGACTTTTGTTGTTTACATTGACAACCAAGAAAAAAGTCAGTAAGGTTCAAATCGTGATAATGACGCGTCCAAAATATTTCACACCCAATGAAGTTGCGATACACAATACAGTAGATGATTTGTGGGTGTCTTTTCTTGGAAAAGTTTACAATCTCACCCCTCTCTGTGAAAAATACCAAGGTTTGTCATTTTCAGTTTGTTTAGCACTAGCAGTTTACTGGTTTAGTAAAATAATATAATAAAAAACATTAGATCAATTTACATGTTTAAAGTGCTCAACATAATGCATTTTATTAATGATTCTACATATCACAGGGTGAGAAAATTGTGCAACCTGACCGGGACTCTAACCCAAATGGTCTAACCCTTACACATCCTCTCCACTTCGAATAGTGAACAGTTCTCAAAAATTAACTGTGATACACTCACCTATTATAATAAAATATAACCCTGTACGTTAATGCCCCAGAATGGGTTATGTACAGTACTGGAAGAAGAAGAAATACATCCTCAAGTTTTCCTGAGCAGTTAATTTGGTGTGATCGGTTTGACCCAATTTTTACAGACTTAAATTATTCATACTGTCAAAAATCACATTCAAAAGTATCTTGATGTCTCTTTGACAAGTCTTACAACTGAGCAATATGTCAATAAAGCTAAAGCTATATGCAGTCACACATACTGGGCAGCAAATGTCACAAGGGCAGCAAATGTCACAGAGTGACCTGAGGACTTGAGCACAAAACCTGACAGAATAGTCTGTTCTGCAGCTTAAATGTGGTAAAAAAATCATGAAATATGGGTGCTGAAAATGCACAAAATTAATGATTACAATCAACAATTATTTTACTGCATGATGAGTAAAATGCAACAATTTTTCATCCAAAATCTGTCAGTTTTGTATTTCTTTATCTTTATGTTGCAGGTGATGTTCTGCTGAAACCCATTGTACAAGCAGCTGGGAAAGACATTTCACACTGGTTTGATAGAAAAACCAAAGATGTAAGTAAAATATAATAGGGCTGGGGCGAGTATCCGAGTACTCAGATAATCACGAATCAAAGTGAAAAATCGAGTTTGAATATTCGTAAGCCCAGAGATCATGGATCGTGATCTAATTTTTTTATATACATTCACTGTTTCTCACACTCTTAAAATCGAGAAAAATACGATTTGAGAATATAAATTATATGAAGTTTACCTTAATACAATTAGCCAGTTAAAGACCATGTACCATGATGTTGAGCTCAGAGGAAGTAATTGGTTTCAAAAAACAAAACAAAAATACTCATCCAAAGAATAAAAACATAAACCTTAGGTTTATTATTATATTTTATATGTTTAATGTTTAGTATTGTTGTTGTTTTTTTTTAAATAATCATGTTTTTATAACTAATGTACGTGTTTTTATGGGTGTCTTGATAACAAAAGATTAGTGGTTCAATTTGTGATCTGTTAAAAATCAGTCCAAATGATATTGAATTATATATATAAGCAATGTTTATGCCATTTGTTTTTTTGTAAATTGTAAGTAAATTAATTAATTTATGATGTGCTTTACAAGTTTTTTTTTTAATTACTTAAGTTTTTTTAAATCAGGTTATTATGTGTTTCATGGCAAGAATTTACATCATTTTTGTATAACATTTGCAATGAATATGCAACATTAAAATGTTACATTTTGTAAGTAAAGAGTTTAAAGGGAGTAAAGACATAACTGGTCAAACTATATCATTTACATGTTACATTAAAGTGGCATGGCTCCAGCTTAATGCTAATTTTCATGAAAATTTTGAAAATGTATTTCAAAGTAAAAAACATTGTCACAGTATTGTGATTTTTTAGTGAAAAGAGAAAGCAATTTACATCTGACTTACAATTTACAATCTATGTTAATTATAAATAAAAATGTCAAAATTATGCAAATTTTGAATCTATTTACTTTTCTAAAAATCTTTTTACATTTTTCTCAAGTTTGATTTTCTTGAAACATTTTGGCAAAATTATTGAGGTGTGTCGCCAGACTTTAAATGTAAAAAACTGTACTAGAATGTTTTATGCATATCCTTGTGGGTTTTTTTTTTTGGGGGGGGGGGGGGATTATTTTTTTTTATTGTTTGTAAAAGTAAATGCCTTTGTTAAATTTTAACTCACTATAAATATAGTGAAAAGAATAAATTTCCTTAAACAATAAAATATCTACATGCTGATTTGAGTTAAAGGCTTTAAGAGCCAAATCTGAATGTCTTTATTTTGCCGTTCTGCTTTTGTGAAAATTTACAAACAATATTCTTTCAATTAACATAATTTGATATAATTCTCAGAGCACTATGTAACAAAAGAAAAAAATTCTGCTGAAAAATATATACAGTTCAGTATGACTTTGTACCCTTTAACAAAGTATATTAAGTTGAATTATATGAATCACATAATTAAATGATTGGTTAGTCAAAATAACATCTTAATGCCATTTCCTTTGTTTTTTTATTTCTCAGATTCGTACAAATGTAGATCCACAAACAGGCTGTGTGATACCATATGCTCCCAATGGAAGATTTGTACATATTCCACCACCATACCCTGACTCCTCCTGGGCCAATGATTTTGGCCGACCTTGGTGGAAAGATGACAGTTACCTTGTCGGCATTCTGTCAAAGAAAACAAGAAATATCAAAATTATTAACACATTGACATCACAGGAACAAGTGATCGAGGTTTGTGTCTGTTTCATCACAAAAATTTATATCATTTTTGTATAAGTTTTTCAAGTCTTGATGCTTCTTGTTGAATTTTTTTTTTTATAATATTTATCAAAATTAATGAGTTTTAACTTATGCAAATTATTATAAATGTTTCAGAAAAGAATGAGCTTTTTTTTTTCATAATTTTTCCAACATCTTTTCACAGAAATAATTTGAATTACATAAATTATAGTTGTAACGTCCTTTTTATGCTTTTTTGTAAACATTTCATCTTTTAAGAAATTGTTTGATTAAAACACATTTTTCATCTAACTAATTTTTTTGGAGTATTTAATTTTACATTGTTTTATAGATTTATTCCCAATTAAATACCAAAATCTTACATTTAAATTTGAAAACTTGCAGGTTTGTTCAGAAGAAATAATGACAGAAATTTTGGAGCGCTACTTGAAGTACAACGCCCATGCCGCTAGCTATACCTGGAAATACGACGGCAGAAATCTGGACATGAACCAAACACTTGAGGAAAATAATATTCAAGATGACGACGAAGACTTTTACAAATTAAGCATGAATGATGACACTTTCTTACAATCAGTGCAACTCTACTATAACGATGATCTCACCGAAGCCTAAACATTTTTGCATTTATGACAAAAAAAACAACAATAAAAAAAACAAAAATGCTTTTAGTTGTTCAAAATTGACAGTGGCTTTAGTTCATGGTGAATTAACTTCTATTTTTCCTCAATCAAGACATGGAATTTATTATAAAAATTTTAAATAAATCAATTTTTGTTTATAGGAAGGGGAGAAAAAGGTTTTTAAAAAGTTTATATTTTTCTATAATATCATCAAACACTTGTGAAATATTTCTGTTAAAATGTAAATGTATAGATATAAATAATACTTGTTATATAACATAAACTGTTTGTTTTAAATTCCATTGACATTACAATGTATTCATACCGGTTATGTATTTCTAGGTCAATGTATTGAAATTCAATTATTTTGTTTCATAATAAGTAAGGTCAATGTTAGAAGGTCCTTTTTGTATCATTAAAATTAATATAATTTTATAAAAAAAAATATTTTAGGCTATGCAGACCTGTTTAAAGTTTATACAGAATTATTTCTTTTTTCATTACCAGCTATAAGCTAACTTGTAATAGACACACTCAAGTATGTTCCCCGAACCAACTACATGTAGTACTTAAGCAATGAGTTAAAGTTTCTTGCCCAAAGAAACAACAGTTAATGTTTGCTCTGGACAGGGTTTGAACCCACACCGCCAGCAATCTTTGAGACTCCTAATCTGATGCTTTAATCACTTTGCCGGTAAATTGTTCAAGTATGTCCGTGATGTTATCTTGATAAAATCGCAGATTCTTTCATCATAAATCTTAAGGCTACATACACATGACATATGGGCATTCAGAAGTTGAGGAAAATATTTAAACCTTTGTACTGAAGTTATATATGTATAATGCACTTGTCTGTTTTGTGTTATATATTTAATATAAAATACTGCCAAGATTATTGGTGTATACAATTTTTTCCCCCGATTTTCCCCGTAATCTGAGGTGCCCGGTAAAACAAATGTTTTGATGTAACAATTTTATTTTGTAAACAGGTGTTCGTATCTCATAATTTAATCTTATTATATCTAATAATACTATTTAATTAGAAGAAAATGTCATTGTGAAAAAAAACAAAAACAACACGTAAATGTCATCTTTATAAGTATTTTCTTTTAATTTGTAATCGGAGCTTCGTACATAATAAAGTATCAAATCTCCTGTAAAAGTTCAAAGAATCTGTAGAAAGAGTTAATGGAAAAAAAACATTGCTTTGATTTACTCTCAAGGGGAAAGTTTGGATTTAGAGGGAAAGATTCTTTGTCAAAAAACCATAAATCCCGCCTCCCTTCTTTCTGTTAACAAATAGAAAAACAAGTACTAAAGATGTAAATTCTGGCCTTGGTTTCTGTTAAAAGGCTTATCCAATACTGTATAAATTATCTGGTAAAGAGTAATGAACTTATTGTCACGGAAGTGAAGTATATCTCAATTATTTACACTTGTTGTATTATAATACTGCATGTTTGTAACAATGATTCTCATTGGACAACTGTGATGTTCATGTAATAGATGCTAATAACAAAGAATGTAACGATTAAAATGCTCAAAAGAGGCAACTTAGGAGTGACTGAACCTTTTATAGGCATTTATCTTTTATAAGCATCTAACCTTCTCATTAACCTTTTTTCATAGGCACACATAGTGTTTATCCAAATAGACATAAGGTTTAAATGAATGGTTAAATAAATGTAACCAAGGACAGTTTATTTGACTGTAAGAATTGTTCAAATACTGTATAAAGTCACAAAAATTTTGCGAATGTCAAAAAGTGAACTTTTTGCGTGCAGAAATATTTGCAAAAATATGATTTATTAAATTTAAAGAAAAAAAGGAATTATTTCATAAATAATTAAATTTAAAGAAAAAAGGGAATTATTATTTTATAAATAGACATCATTACATATACGTCACAATTATCCAATGAAATGCCATGTTACAATATGATCATTGTATATTAGTGAATGCTTGCAAAATAATTTTCAATCAGTACACAAACTGCCAGAAAAGGGTGTCTTTATATAAACACTGTTAAAAATCAGTGTTAAAACCCATAAATATATATGATTTTACAAAATGCATGGAAAAAAAACAACACTGCTCTGTTCAGTTTTTAACATTTTTATTGAATTTATTGTACATTGGACTTGCCTGGAAAATAAACATTTTCTAAATAAACCACTGTAATGAAAAGTTTCAGAAATAACATCAAATATGTGAGGAGTAATTCATTTAAATGCAGACATATAACTTTTCAAGGTATTGGGTTTTTCTATATATAATTCAAACATTAAACTGCAAAATGTACAAGTAAAACGGAGTGCCTTTTTTGAGATATTTTGTAAATGTTTTCAAAATTCGGAATTGTTTCATGTACAGGTCAATAAGTAAGCAAATACTAAATAACAAATGCAATAGCGCCACAAAAAAAAGAACAAAATGTTAGACTGCAAGATCACAAATGTAAGTAGTTAAATGATGTATATTTGGCAATAAAATGGTGATCAAATGATTGCATGTTAGCCTAATGAATGCATGTTTCTAAACACCCATCTATGTCATTTTACAAAACAGGCTCCAGAAAAACAGGTGTTGTACATTACAATTTAAAGGCCATTGTATGAGATAGTTAACCAGTATGTGATAGTTAACCAGTATGAAAAAGTTAAAAGTATGAAAAAGATAACCAGTATGAAAAAGATAACCAGTATGAGATAGTTAACCAGTATATGATAGTTAACCAGTATGAGATAGTTAACCAGTAGAAGACAAGGTTAAAGATATGGCTGTCTCAAACCTAGGCATCAAAATATCACTGGGACAATGCTAAACAAAATGATGAAAAATGCCATTTAAAACATGTGGAAATATGTCAATAATGAAAATATAAATGGATAAAGAAGAATTTATGTGATAGTCTAGGGTTGGACGTATTTGAAATTAAAAATTAATTCATTTTTATATAGTGCAGCCTACTAAAATACTGACTTCAGTGAGTGAGATAAAAGCCATATCTTTCACTGTACATCATTCAATGTGATATCCCTTTTTTTTTATCTCACTAAGCATTAACTATAATAAAAACAAACTTTTCCCCCATGTCTTTCATATAATCATGATAATTTTCAGGAATTTGAATGAAATTTAAATCTGGCAATAAATCAACATCAAATGAGAAAAAAAAAATCATTTTTAGCCAAATATTTTTTGTTCACAAGGTACCATTATCCATAAAGTAAAGATATACCAAAGGGTCAACAGGAAACTTGTCAATATGGAGGTTTACTTTTCTTTATTCACCCACCCATAGACTAGAATTCCATTGAACCATGAAAATATGCATATTTATTGTTTCGATACACATGTAGTAGTTCAACTATATTACACATAACTGATCACACTTGTACAGCACAATATGCCAGCATAAAAATAATCAATACTGTAGCACAGAATTTTACTGCCAGAATATACAACAGTGTTCACCAGCTTATGCAAACAAAAAACAAGGTACAATGTAATTGAGTCCTCATCATTTTACCCTGCTAAATAGTGTTTAAAATTTTTTAATCATAGTTACAAGATACTGAGAACAATATTGCCTCAATATTTTCACAATTCATTTAATGTTCAAATACATAGAAACATGTGTTTCTTATTAATGCTATTTCATTACACATATTCAAATACACATGTACACATGTGTCAATGTTTAATGTAAACCAGAAAACCTCAATAGACGTTCTCCGGAACTTGGCAAATGTGGGTTTTTCCAACTAATCCATCTGTACAAAATTTATAAACTTTTACTGTTAAAGCTTCAAAGTGCACTACCCGTCACAATAGATTAGTTAACCTGTTTTCCTTATTTTCGAAGCTGTAACTGTTTGTTTTTACCTATGGATTAGCGGGGAAAAATCCAAATATTCTTTATTCCAGAGTTAGTCTATTTCAATATTCCCATCAAATTCAACCTATTATATTATGAAACTAGATCTGTATTAGCTTTTGGCATCATTTTTCCAAAATATAAAGCTGGCAAAATCCAATACACAAATATGGCCGGGTAAGGGGTTAAATCTACAAAAACTTGGATGTATTTCAGGTGTTTTTATCAAACCTTTCCATATGGCATCACAGATAGAACAGTTATGGATTTAATTAGCATTTACACAATACTGTCTCTTAAACCGCTATTTTGGGAAGCTTCAAAATTTATTAGAATGGGAAATCTAGGACAGCCAAATTAAGTATACCATATTGACACACAGGTTAATAAGTTAACCTTTTACATGTATAAACTGCATGGACAGCATCCTCATGTGTACCGTTATTCCATAATAACAGATTAACATATAATGCAGACTTGAATTTCCTTCAACACTTGCCTATTAAGGCCTCTATGATAAAAAAGAAAATTACCCCATAATAAATTCACACATGATGATGGCTTGAGTTTCTAAGTCACTTGCCCATTGTGGCTTTCATGATTAAAGAAACTTTTAATAAGGAAAGAAGAGAGAGAGAGGTAACATTTTGTAGGTCTTTCAGTTCTAAACGGTGATACCTTGTAAGTCTTACTATGTCTACATGATGTAGAAATTACATAATGATATGATTTGTTTTTCTTCAGAATTTCAAGAAATGAACTGTCCATGTCAGTACCTCACAAATCTGAGCTATTCATTTCTTACAAATAATGGAAAGAGCATCGAAATACGAGGCTATCTGATTTGTACGATGCGCTGTAACTCCAGTTAACGCAATGTGCATGTATGTGCATATGATTTAATTCTGACACATTTTCAATAGAGAGGCCCCCAAACTATGATACAATGTCAATTGATCCAATATTTGAATGTTTACTTTACCAAAACATCTTAACTTACATAGCAGTTGTCTAGCAACACATTTTATATTACATTGTACATAAATTATATTTTTACAATTAAATTGAAAAACTTTTACACACGAAAAAAAAAGAAAAGAAAATGTATTAATTTCACAACAGTCAATATCACATATATACATTTACAAGAAATAACAAAATCTGATACAATACATAAGTCTCAAAATTCATATCGTAATTCTACAAAATTTAATAGAACCAAGTTCTATCAATACAAAATTTTATCAACTATTTTCATCTTTGCTTTTTTAAGAATTATGTTTGGAAAATTAAGATTTATAAAAGAGCGAAAAATATGGTTTGCTGGTTAAACCAGGAAAATGATATTTTTATCACAAAACCCTACATTTGATGTCATTATTTTGACGATACATCAATATCAGATACAAAATATTGTCGTTTCACTAATAAATTGATAAATACTGTATATAATTCACTTTCATACAGGTTTAAATAAATTTAATAAAAAACATGTTTTGTTCAAACAAATATGCTGTGTGTGTCCTGTATAAAAATGTCCTTTGACCATTTTTAGTCATTACTGCTATGAAATATGTCCATTATGTAACAACAGCTTGGTGTTAGACATGGCCACCTGCTTTTGTATATGTTTTTGGGTTATTTTTCCTAATTTATAGATATTTAAATCATTAATCAAAATTATCGATTTAATAAAATGTGTATCGATTATTGATCTACAAAAAAAAACAACAATACATCAATATTGTCTCTATCATTGACAGCTCTAATGTTTATAACACATTTCTATGACACACAGTAGTATAAAAGTGTTCAAAGAGTATTTCTACAAACTGTTTATTATTTGTTTCTATGAGAAACAAATATGTATTTATAAGCTCTGTTCATCTGACTTTCTAGAAGAACTTTGTTAAGATACGCATTTGTGCTATTTCATTTTTATTTTCTTAAGTTCATAATTTAGCTAAAGCCTTTTTCCAAGGAATTCAGAATAAAAATTGGAATAAGTAAATTATCAATTAAAATTTCATATAAAGTCTATAAATTGACCTTCAGTTCATCAATATTTAACAAGATTTAGATGTCTTTATCAACCTTATGCTTGTAAGTATATCATTTCTTGATTGATACACTAATACTGAGTAGATTTATATAATAAAATTGACAGAAATTTCATAACATTTTCGTATCATAACATTTATCTTATTCTACCAGAACAGGCAGTGATAATTTGCTGGAACCAGTAGTGATTAACCTTTGCCACCAGAATAAAGCCAGGCCAGCCTGTAAACCTGGTCAGACTGACCAGGTTCTATACCGGTAGCTAAATTTTTATGTATTTTGGTATTCAAATCCCTTAAAACTTGCATGAACTGTTTCAAAATTCAAAGCAGGGCATATCCATGACAATTATTGAGAAGGTTAAAGGTTGAAACAAATCACTTTGATTGTATATTTTAAATTTAACTTTGAAATGGACTATGACACAAACATAGACTGTGTCTTCAATTTTGACAACAAGACATAGACTGAGTCTCAGCCTTTTGAGATAACATGACTGTGACTCTAGTTTTATTTTTAGACTTTGAATTGTGACACAATTTTGGTAAAAAAAATTATAAACAAGAGCTATCATACAGACAGTTCACTCTACTGCACTCAATGTTTGATTGAAAAAGTGTCATACAGGAAATTTTCCGAGATATAAAAGGTGAATTGATGAATATAATGTGAAGTTGAACAAGAGAGGTGTTTAATTATTTATAAAACACCAATTATGCATATGGTGTAGATAAACTGACCTTATCAAAATGCACAGTTGATTATAGATTTGCTTATATAAGATCATACAGTGAAGGCGGCTGATAAGCTTTTCTGGCTGACTTGGAATAAGTAAAGCAGTCAATTCTCACTCTACAATTATTGGTCTTAGTAAGTGACCTATTCCAAAACACATGTGTTCAGTTTAAGTCAATATCTTTACTGGGTAAGCTGTTCAAAAATGAAATGCAAAATCATTATCAAGTGGTATCCTACTGCAAAAAAGGAGATAGCTATCCTTATTATTTAAATAGTTGAACTGAAAAATAGACTGTGTCTTGGCTTAACGGCTATAAACTGTAGTTCTCAGTCTGAGATAGAAAAATGCAATAATACATTGTAATATGTTAAATTGTATATTAGGAAACAAGACATAACACAGTCTTTTACAATATGTTAGAAGTTACAAATTGACTAATTCTTTGAATTTCTTGAAAAGCAGACTGTGACACAGTTTTCAATTGAATTAGACTGTGTACAACATTCTGTGACTAGATATTTGACTGGTTCATTTTGACTGATCCTTTTCTTTGATCCAATTTGCAATCTTCTGTTTTATATCATCTCCTGAAAATTAAAGACACAATTTTGTTATTTTTTTGCATTAATTTTAAAGCAGCATGCCTCCAGATTCATGCTAATTTTCATGAAAATTTAGAAAATGAATTTAATAGTAAACTTTATTTAAACAGCAATTTCAATCCACATAAATTACTAAAATGAGGTCGGAATATACAAACATGGCCCTTATTGCTTTGTTATTAAAGTTTAATTTTCTTGAAATATTTTTGCATATCTGGAAGAATGCAGTTTTAATTCTTTCCATATTTCTTTTAAGACTGTAAAGAATACTTCCAGGGTATGCCTATAAACAAGTATATTTAACAAGAATAGACATGTTAAAAATATTATATGATTTAGTATGCTTATAAAAGTTTTTGTGTCAATAAAAGCAAAACATATAAAATATGGAACCAAAAATTTCTCAAAATTATAACAACTATAAGGTCATATAACTCCATACATTATTTCAGGCACATGTAGACATGGTTTGAAGTAAACGACCATAACCACTCAGTCATGGACGTCCTGTGGTTGTATGGTTGATGGCAATATAACTCACACATAGCAGCTTTGGTTATATAACCTTATATTTATTTTAATTGGCCTATAACCAGTCAAAAACTAGAAATGTGTCCATAGGACACGGATGCCCCCACACGCCACTATTCTGTCAATCTTATGACTCCAGGTCAAATATTTTTTGGACTACATGTGCCACAAGTTGAAAACAAAAAATCAACAATGGGCCATAATTCTGTTAAATTTGGTCTCAGCGAAAATTCCTTCCTTTACTACCATCTACACATTAAGGTTGTTCATCCCTGGAAGTTTAAGCAAAATCTGCCATCCGGTTTAAGAGAAGTTGCGTTCACAAAATTTCTACATAGTATATAATGAAAAAATCAACAAAGGGCCATAATTCTGTTAAATTTGGTCGCAGCGAAAATTCCTTCCTTTACTACCATCTACACATTAAGGTTGTTCATCCCTGTAAGTTAAAGCAAAATCTGCCATCCGGTTTAAGAGGAGTTGCGTTCACAAGATTTCGGGACTTTTGGACAGACGTACGGACGGACGCTCTAACAGGAGAGTAATAATGTGGCTACTCTATTGTTCTCTCTATTGTTCTTTTTAGCCACACAAAAGAAAATAGCCACATAAAAGCATTACAGAATGAATGACATCAAAGAGAAAGAACAGTTACCTATTGTCCCTCTAGCCACATAATTACTGTCCTGTGAGTCGGACAGACGGACGGACGGACAAGTGCAACGCTATATGCTCCCACATTGTGGGGGCATAAAAATCTTTAGAACTTATATCAAAATTATACAGAGAGTTGAATGAATATAAAACTTACTTGGAATAAGACCTTCTTCTGTGAGGGGCTGTCTATTGAAGGGATCAGTCTGTGAGTTGAGAAGATGTCGTACAATAATGTGTCTATCAACTACATTGCCACTGGGAAGCTCTACAGGGTCCTTCATCAATGTATCCATTAAAGCATCTAAAAAAAAATAATTTAAGAAAAATGAAAATTAAAAATGTTTGTCAGTGTTACATTTATTTCTCTTTCTGCTTTTAAGCATAATGGTTAAGATCATATGGCCATTTTCCTGCTTCACTGGTGTAGGAACACCTCAGGTCATCATCCATGCATTATTTCTGCCGCAAGTAGGCACACAAGTAAAACCACTGATTTTCCGTATTCTAGCACAATAGCTTCCTCACATGAAAGAATCCAAAGTCCCAGATGGGATTTGAATCCACAGCAATTTATAATTGTCAAGTGATTTTAGTTGTCAACCTTAACTACTCAACTATAGAGGACCCCTATTTTTAAGGAAATTTAGTTGACGACCTTAAGGACCTGACTATGGAGGCCCCTATTTTTTTTTAAGTCATTTTAGTTGACGACCTTAACCACTCAACTATGGAGGCCCCCTATTTTTTTTAAAAGTAATTTTAGTTGACGACCTAAACCACTCAACTATGGAGGCCCCCTATATTTTTTAAGTAATTTTAGTTGGTGACCTTAACCACTCAACTATGGAGCCCCCTATTTTTTTTAAAGGCACTTAAGTTGGTGACCTAAACCACTCAATCATGGAGGCCCCCTATTTTTTTTAAAAGTAATTTTAGTTGGCGACCTAAACCACTCAACTATGGAGCCCCTTATTTTTTTTCAGTCAATTTAGTTGGCGACCTAAACTACTCAATCAGGGAGGCCCCCATATTTTTTTAAGTAATTTTAGTTGGCGACATAAAACACTCAACTATGGACTCCCCCTATTTTTCCTGTATTTAAGCTGTTGTACCTCTAAATTCATCTGGAACTTCACCATAGTCCCTCTCCTCCCTGGCTTTTTGTACAACAATCTCCTCCACCTTATCTTGTATAGACTTGAACTTTTCTATCTCGTTCTCAGTCTTAATACAAGCTCTTCTCATTCTGGCCATAGCATCATCAAATAACTCCTTCCTGTACGATCTCTGTTAAAATATAGAAATATTTTTTTTTATGAAATAAATAATGCATTGACCTACACTAAATATCTTAAATAGACTTTTCCATCTTCAGGAAAAATTCCTGTATGATATCTGTAGATATATATAGATTTTTTTTTTTATAAAATGAATAATGTGATAATCTTCCCACATTGAATATCTTACAATGACTTGTCCACTTGTCTATCTGGACTAAACCATTCAATATTTTTAGGAAAAATTGTAAAATATTTAAGCCTACCGACTGAAGAGCTAAATGTGCTCACATTGATCAGATGGCACAAAAGTGCACCAGTAAATGGGTAGGTGCAATTACTGTCAACAGGCTAAAGGCTCAAAAAGAGAAAATCAGAATCCCTTAGATTACTGAAAATGTTACAGGCTCGGTTAGATTGAGTCTGTTCATGGAAGTTACTGGGAAGTACCATTTCCCCACTTAATTTGAATAATCCATTTGTCCAACTTAAACATTTTTAGTTTATCAGGGTTGGTATTAAAGTACAAAAAACTATGCTAGCAAAGAAAACGTTTACAAGTCTAGTAATTGTTTGTCTTCACAGATGTGCAGCATGGTCCGCCTCTATAGTGGTGACATATGTTGGATATTATAGCTGCTAACAAATTTTAAGTAATTAATCTACACTGCCTTGAAAAAACACAATTTTAATATACATTGTAGCTATAACATTTTGTGTCTAACAAAATTTGGGATAAAAAAATCTATTATGTAATGTTGTTTTTATTTTCTTTTATTTGTAGCTATGTTATTAAATTATTGCTATAGCATCTTTTTTACTTGGTAAAATCATACAATTTAATTTCCGAAAATAATTTTAATAAAATTACATGATTTTATCCACATAATATCCATTTTGTACATAACAAGAAAGGAAAAAGTAAATAAAAAACCCCAATTACCTCCCTTTAGTAATCCAAAATGCACTGTTAATATAAATAACTATATTTTTCCATAGAAAAATTGATAATATTCCTATCACCATATGTTTAGGTTAATAACCAAGGACTGCTGGAATCATCATAAATGAAATCAGGTTTTATATTGTTCTGGTTATATTTGTCTAATCTTAATATGCAATTAGTTAACCATCCAAACTTTAATTAAGTTAAACACCTACTATATATAGTTGAGTTAAGCACAGCACTACTGCCCGAATGACCCTCGGTGGTCCGGGGTGCAGGCTTCAAACCTGTAGATGATTAGCGTCATAGTGGTTCAATTCCACCTTTCGGGCGAAATAAAAGAGTCTTTGTGGTAAAAAACAATCATTTGGGCCAACTAAAAAAGCACCTAAGAAACGGGTCTTTTGCTATTAGAAAGAGAATTGGTAATGGAAGATACATGCTCATTTGCTATAAAACATATCCCTCCCTTTTATTGGAATAAAATATGCATTCCACCAAATAAGATCAAATTTTCATTTATACTTAATACTTTCCTTCCAGTCTTTATGAAAATCATAAAGTGGAAATGAATTGGATTGGGGTTTTTTTTGTGCCTTGTAGATTGCTGTTTTATTGTGCATTGAAGATTGCTTATGACTTTAATTCTCCCATGTTTGCGTTACAAAGATCATTTTTCAGGAATTCTGAATATTATACAGCATAATTTACCTCATCATTTGCTATGGCCTCACAGAATTTGGGGCAGTCTAAATGCAGGTATATATCTGTGAGAGAATTCAGCAACTTTTTGGGCTCCCATCCGTACTTCTCTGGATTTTTCACCTTCAAGTTTTTACATTTTGAACCACACAGTTGCTGCAGATTGAAGTTTAACATAGCAGCTAATCTATCAACTAGTTCCTGCAAAGGAAAACATAAAAATGTTATTAAAGGCATATAGGGATGTTAAATAATCATTTTGTAATTATAATTAGGTTTTTCGGGCTTAAGTCACAGTGACACTGTTACAGATATATAGCAACTTTCCAGATTAACTAAAACAAGAGGGCCATGATGGCCCTGAGGTCGCTCACCTGTATATTGGCCCCCCCCACCCCCGGGCCAATTTTTACCCAAGGGCTTTTATTTGTTTATTTGAACAGACTTGGTAGACACCCATAAGAAGATGTTTCATGCTAAACATCTAAGTTCTAGCTCATTGGGTTTTTTAAAAGAAGATTTTTTAAGGTTTTTACTATACACATATAGTTAAAAACAATGACACCCCTGGGGCAGGGCCAGTTTTGACCCCCGGGCTTTTATTTGAACAAACTTTGTAGATATTTACTTAAAGATGTTTCATGCTTAATATCTAAACTCTAGCTATTTGGGTTTTTTCAAAGAAGATTTTTAAGTTTTTGCTATACACATATAAGGAAAATCAATGACCCCCCCGGGCGGGGCCAGTTTTGACCCCAGGGCTTTTATTTGAACATACTTGGTAGACACCCATTAGAACATGTTTCATGCTAAATATCTTAGCTCTAGCTCTTTGAGTTCTTTAAAAGAAGATTTTTAAGTTTTTACTATATGCATTTAGGGAAAATCAATGACCCCCTGGGGCGGGGCCAATTTTGACCCCAGGGCTTTTATTTGAACAAACTTGGTAGACACTTATTAGAAGATGTTTCATGCTAAATATCTTAGCTCTAGCTCTTTGGGTTCTTTAAAAGAAGATTTTTTAAGTTTTTACTATATGCATATAGGGAAAATCTATGACCCCCTGGGGCAGGGTCAATTTTGACCCCAGGGCTTTTATTTGAACAGCTTTTATTTGAACAAACTTGGTAGACATTCACTAGAAGATGTTTCATGCCAAATATCTAAGCTCTAGCTCTTATGGTTCTTTAAAAGAAGATTTTTTAAGTTTTTACTATATGCATATAGGGAAAATCAATGACCCCCCGGGTGGGGCCAATTTTGACCACAGGGCTTTAATTTGAACAAACTTGGTAGACACTCACTAGAAGATGTTTCATGCTTAATATCTTAGCTCTAGCTCTTTGGGTTCTTTAAAAGAAGATTTTTTAAGTTTTTACTATAATTATGCATGTAGGGAAAATCAATGACCCCCTGGGGCGGGGCCAATTTTGACCCCAGGGCTTTTATTTGAACAAACTTGGTAGACATTCACTAGAAGATGTTTCATGCTTAATATCTAAGCTCTAGCTCTTACGGTTCTTTAAAAGAAGATTTTTTAAGTTTTTACTATATGCATATAGGGAAAATCAATGACCCCCCGGGGCGGGCCAATTTTGACCCCAGGGCTTTTATTTGAACAAACTTGGTAGACACTCACTAGAAGATGTTTCATGCCAAATATCTTAGCTCTAGCTCTTTGGGTTCTTTAAAAGAAGATTTTTTAAGTTTTTACTATATGCATATAGGGAAAATCAATGACCCCCTGGGGCAGGGCCAATTTTGACCCCAGGGCTTTTATTTGAACAAACTTGGTAGACACTCACTAGAAGATGTTTCATGCCAAATATCTAAGCTCTAGCTCTTAGGGTTGTTTAAAAGAAGATATTTAAAGATTTTTCTTTCGGTTGCCATGGCAACCAGAGTTCTGCATGGAATTAAATTCTTTGAACAATTTTTAAAGGTGACCACCAAAGGAACATTCCTGTGAAGTTTGGATGAAATTGGCTCAGTGGTTTATGAGGAGATGTCATTTAAAGCAAAAGTTTACGGACGGACGACGGACGGACACCGGACGAAAAGCCATCACAAAAGCTCACCCTGTCACTTTGTGACAGGTGAGCTAAAAAAACATTGTGGGTGCTTCACAGGCAAAAACAGACACCTGGGTGGAACTACTGACCACTGTAAGCTAGCTACATCATTATGAAATAAGTCATACTTCAATTGACAGCACCTTTTTGGCTATAAGAAATGATTTATTGTTACAATTTTTATATTCAAAATTTTACAATAATATATGCTCACAGGTATGAGGAAGGGTTTCTGTATTTTGTCAGTTAAGTAATGGAACATGTCGACAGTTTCTGTTGCCAAGGTGAGATATGATCTACACTGTTTTTCATCTGTCGACAGCTGCTGTTGGAGATTTCTTTGTTGTTCCTATAAATGCAAATGTTTTTATTCTAACTGTCATAATATGAAATATTTATATAAATGCTTACTGTTCAAAATCTGAAAAAACTTAAATGTCACACTTCAATTGTCAAAAACCAAAGCTAATAAAAATATTTTTTGAAGAAACAAGCTCAAAAATATTGGCAACACAGTTGTAACTGTGAATGTATTATGCAAAAAAGTGAAAGGATTAATAATTTTTATAGCCAAAATTCTCCCCTGTTACTACCAGAGTAACAAATTTCTGCATATCTAACAAGATGTAGATTTTTTTTACCTATTTTAACAATCTTTATGTTTTCATAAAATATAACACAAATCTTGAGATGTGCTTTCATCAAATATTATAAAGTGGATGCCAAACATTTCTGTTTTGCATGGAGAAGACTTAAAAGGTTTTATTATAAAACTCTTCAAGTCTTCACAATATGAGTTTGCATTCTACATTTGTATTTGTCTTTTTTCCTTCCTTTCATTGCCAATAAGGTATTTATTTCTAATAAATAGAATATTAGAAAGAAATGAAACAGTTACCCTACTTTATTAAACTGACTTTTAAAACATTTTCTACTACCATCCAATAGGTTTTTGCTCTATGAAATGCTTTATACTATGAAATGCTGTACTATACTATGAAATACTATATCATTAAAACGTACACTAGTTTTTTTGCTCCACTCTTCTGTGTTGGCCACTTCATCTTGTACCTCATGAATTCTCTTCAAGCAGTCTAGACTCTCGTCCAGTAAGAATGTTGTGTCGTTCATCAACATATTGACAAACTTCACAAACTCTTTACCTTGACTGTAATATTAACATACATGTTGAAAAATATAAACTGGAGTTTCAGTTATCAAAAATTAGCAAAATATTATTACTGTTATAGCCATTATATTCCTCGAAATGGCATATTTCATCATTTTCTATTATCCAATAAAAATCAAATTATCATAAATACAACCATTAGAACATAAGAAAATCTTGTTATTCAACTGCTTTCTGAATAGATAACAGACAGTGGTCTACTTATTATACATTCATTTCAGCTGGAAACACTGAAAATATCAGAAGGCAACATTCCAGATTAACTAGTGCAGAAGTGCATTATTCCAGACATTAATGGGCACCTATGTAGCACTATAGACCTTTTCATTGTGTAGGTTTATATAGTGTCTATCTAGCTTTTCTAGTAAATTGCTACGCAGTACATTACTTCTGGCAATTGGGATGTCAGAGAGTAAAATGAATCAAAAACAGCAACTTTCAACCACTTGGCTAAAATGTATCCCATATTCTTTCTCTAAACTTAGAAGAATGTTACAACTAATTGCCAAACACAACTTTAAAACAGCCATCTATACCTGAGCAGAAATAAGCTAAAAAATTTTGTTTTAATTATCTATTTCCTTTGTTTTCTAAATTTTTAATAGTTTGACTTTTTAATGGTATATTTCATGTCTTGGTTTCTAACTTGTAACAAAAAATATGTCTGTCTTTTTTTTATATAACATTTGTATTGAGGTGTATTTTTTCTTGTAGTTATAATACCCCCTTTTCCTTATTATCATTAATGTAAATATAATGGGTTTTATTACAACTTTTCTGTATTAAACAAATGTTTTTATTCTAAAACCTTAAGTATCATTTTGATTTGTATTTATGTATGTAAAAATGTCATGCTGATGTTACCGCCTGAATGCAAATGACGTCATTTTTGTATGTCGTTGATTTTCATTTCTGATGAAGACATATTAAAGTCGAAACTAGTAAAATGTATTGTCTTGATTTTTTATATTAGTTGAAAATGTTTGTACTGACTTGGCAACTTCGATCAAAACATACTAAAGTTGAAACTAGCAAAATGTATTGTCTTGATTTTTTACATTAGCTGAAAATGTTTTGTACTCACTTGGCAACTTCGATCATTTTGAGCTGATGAGATGGTATGGTCCACATGGATTTAAAGATGATACTGATATGATATCTGATACTAAACTTGTCGTAAAACTCATTACTCGAACCAGTCTGTTCAATATCTGAAAATAAACAAATTGCATTTGTGAAAAAATCCTATGCCACTGCATTAATACAACACTAAATAGTAAGAACAGAAATAGAATTTTTTATGTTTGTTTCTTTACATCTGAACTTTGCCATAATGCAGTTGTGTCTAGTATATAAGGGGTCAAAGTGATATTTCAAATGAAAGACAATGCACAAATAAGTTTAATGTTAAGATTGCGAAGGCATAAAAAAGATACTTCTTATTCAAAACCTGGGCCATGCCTTGAGATGTCAGTCACAATGGATATGATATATTAGCTTATTATAAGTAGTACCATAACCAAACAAATATCAGAATAGATATATGTTCATAAGACACAGATGAAACCACATTCCACGTTTTTGTTAGTCTATGGATGGACAATATTGTCACAAGACAGGGTGATGGAAATCTATTTTAAGCCTCAGCCGTGCTCTCCTTAATTAGTGACATAACAATGAGTAAAACAGATTTTTTAATTTTTTATCACAAAAATTATTAGCACTTAGCAATGTGTGATATCAGTTGCTGATAAAGAAGTTCCATCAAACAAATAAAATTGATAGCGAGTCTAAGGCATAATGGGCCTTTAAGAAGTGTACAGATTTTTTTTTTAAATTCCTTAAACCAAAATAATTACTCTTGAGAAAATTTCATTATCCAGACCTGTATAGAACTGCATGAGTGCCGGTGCCAAGAATTCTCTAGATAAATCATGTAACAAGAGGCGCTCATGTATCTTCTCCATACGTGGCTGTACGTTAGGGTTAAAGTAGAACATCACTTCTACAAGTTTGGCTACAAGGTATGGGTTGTTGGCATAATGAGCAGAGCATGCAAACACAATGAGCAACTGTATCACTTTGTCCGTAGCTGGGTCTTCTAACACATGTGGCATTGCCCTGAAATTATCAGAATGATACATTATACTTAGAACATGACATGACATTGCTTGTTTTCTTTGTAATATAAACATTATAATTAGATCCAGACCAGCCTGCGCATCCGCACAGTCTGATCAGGATCCATGCTGTTCGCTATCAGTTTCTCTACTTGTTAAAGGGTTTGTAAGCGAACAGCATGGATCCTGATCAGACTGCGCGGATGCCCAGGCTGGTCTGGATCCATGCTGGTCACAAATGCATTATGTTGGTTTTGTCATGACGCGGCTCATATATTTCTTTATATTACACATGTGTAGTATAACATTGGTGTACGAAAACTGTGTATAAAACCTCTAAAAGTCTTAGATATATTTATTGTGGTCCACATTATTGCAAAACAAATTTACTGCCCTTTCGGGTACTTGTTTCACGACTTCTCATATGTATTTTTTCCTTGAATAGAGACATATGTAAACTCACATGTTGCAAATTTGCCGTGCATTGCATACAGGTTACTACAGTTATAGAATTGCATGAGGTGCTTACATTTTTACTATTTTTCTATCTCATCATATTTATATCTTATTTATAAAATGTTCCAATTCATTTAATGTATGTTTTACTAAATTTTAACCACCTGTGTCTAGGCAACAGCAAAAGTTTACATCATTTTGAATCATTCCTCATATTAACATCTGCATGAAGTGAAACAATGTTAAGTAAAAATGTTACGCTCAAACAAAGTAAGCCATGGTTTTGATATGACTTGAATTTGAAACCCAAGGATCTTGAAGGTAATGTCCTACTGCTAGACCACAAGTTCCAAATACAACCACTTAATGAAAGAAATCAAAACAAACTTACTGAGCAACAAAGAGAGTAAATTCTGCAATATCCTCCAGATAAAATTCTGGTAAAGCAGAAAATATCTGAGACACCTCACTGGGTAAAGGTAACACTTGACTGAAACAAGGCAAGAAATATTACATTTATTACAAGTAAATCTTTGCGCATAAACTATTATCAAAACTGTAAAAGAATAAAGAAACTGAACAACATGTCAACAGGGTTTCAGTATTATTTCTATTGACCAGTTTCTGTAATTTGACTGTCAACTGGTTTCAATAATTTTACTACATTGTATCAGTTTTACTATTGACTGGTTTTGATGAACATCATCAGGATGTCATAAGTTCAATTTAAAAATCTAACGTTACTTTTCAAAATGTTTCTTTGTAGAAAATCTATGGTCAATAAAGTAATTTCAGTTATCTAATTCTTTCTTAGCAACTCTCCACAAAATCTTAATCTTTTCCTTGCTTTAGCATAAAGTGATTAGCATTTTCTATCAATATAGCGCCAACCACATCCACATTTGCACATCTATGCAGTTTGACCAGGTTCTATAGTCGTTGGCCCACTAACTTTCAACTTGATGTCCCAAAGATTTGATAATGGACAGTTCCAAATTTGTAGTTGGACAATTCCATTTATGGAATTCAGCAAACTATGGTTTGAAGAATGATTATTTAGAAGAGTTAATAAATTAGACCCTGTAGTAAATTAGTACCATATTAGGTATGTGGCAGCCCGGTAGTGAATGCAGCTTACTTCTATTACTTAAATAAGGGAAAAATTCCACTTCATAAGAAACCATTTATTTGTGAACTCTTTTATACTGAGAATTCTTTTAAGGACGTTTTCGGGAGTTTTTCATATAGACATATAGGCAAAACTAAAACTGTTCAATAGAATTTATTTAAACTTGGCATGTTGTTAGAATATGATAACAGAAACATTTTAAACGGAAAAAAATTGGGGTCACCGTTCTCGTCTTTGAGTTATCTGCCCCTGAATCAGACTTTTCTACTTATTTGAGGTCATTTCAAGAGCAGATAACTTATACATACTTAAGTGAATTCTTGTTTTTAGTTCTGGATTAATTTTTTCTTTTTATTGTTGAGTACAATACATAATAACATGCAATTCTTTACATCGTTTCTGTCAATTTTTTTCAATGAAAATAAAGGTACTTTTAATTCGTAAAAAATAGGCCATTTTTTAAGTAAAAATGCGCAGGTTAAAAGAAGTAGTGGGAATAAAAACTACCCACGCTAAATTTGTTCTTGAAATTTTGCATATCAACTAAAACGAAGGTAAGCTTCATGGAAATAAGGAAAAAAATTGTATTGTTTCCATTCATTGTAAATTATCTGCCCTTGAATTTAACAAAAAAGTCCAATTCAAGGGCAGATAACTCAAAAATGAGGACGGTGACCCCAATTTTTTTTCCGTTTAAAATGTGTCTGTTATCGTATTCTAACAACATGCCAAGTTTAAAGAAATTCTATTGAACAGTTTTAATTTTGCCTATATGAAAACTCCCGAAAACGTCATTAAGATAAACTTTAATAGAATTCTTTAAATTCATTAAAAATTTATACATCAATGGATGAATAAAGGTTTCAGTATAAAGTTGTTAAAAGCTACAATTTGACAAACCCTTTATTGACAGGATCGGCTACACGGAGCATGTAGTCTGACAGTTTACTGTAGAACTGAAGACAACTTCGCAGTAATGACTCGTCCATTATTGCAGCTTCTGCACATAATTTACTCTTCTGTAATCTCTACAATAACCAAATTAAATATAAGTGACACTAACTTTATCAGATTCTAAAAATTTAACTTATTTCCTGCTATAAATCATACCGTATACAATATGAATTCTTATTATTATTTGATACTTAGTTTAGTTTATACAAATTTATTTTAGTTGGATTGTGTTAGAAGCTATAAGCTTATTGAAACACTTGTATCCGTTCCTGGAGCAACCAGTACTAAGCAATGAATGTAAAGTTTCTTGCTCAAGGAAACAACGGCTTGCCCCTGACAGGGTTTGAACCCACGCGTTCAGCAATCCTTAGATTACTAGACGAACGCGTTAACCTCTCGGCCATGCCGCCACTTTTTATTTGATACTTGAAATGCGATGAAAAAATCCCTGAGGTAATCACAGGCTTCTCTAGATGAATTCAAAATGTCATCTTGTATATAGATTTTCTTTGTCTATTTCATCATTTTAATAACTATTTTATCACTTAGTATTGAAATGACCTAATAATTTTTTTATTTTTTTTCGTAACATAAAATGTAAAGATATATGACAAAAAAATGGTTTATTGATACTTTCAAATAAATCTCTCAATCTATTTGTATCTTTCTATTATAAATACAAGTATCTTATATTACCAATTTAAAAAACAAAATATGGCGATTTTCACCTTCAGCCTACTTGTGGTAAGAGATCCTACCTATGCAGACCTAGAATATCCAGCACATAAGTGCCATGTGATCATGGTATGCAGAGTTATCTTATAAGTAAGTACATATTTAGGAATTTACCCTAAAATGATGAATAGTTATTTCCCAATTTAAAGATATTACAATATTAAGCATGGGAATGGTTTAAGTCAACTTTTATCAAGACTGTACTTTAAGTACACAGCTTGTGGGTTATAGTAACATAACACATAAAAATTACCTGATACTGTGATTTATATTTTTTCATGATTTCTCTATTCCTAGAGGCAGTGGGTAAATGTCGCCATAGAGATTCTGAATTCTCCATCTCTTCTACGATCCTCGACAACTCACGTATTGCACGTAAACATCGCTGATGTTTTCTGACAGCTGGCAGTATGGATAAATGATGACAGAACACCGTCACTGTGAAACATTCTGTGGGAAACTTTGGATCCTGCCAAGGTGGACTTGATTCTTTTCCTGAAAGAATTATTAATTACAGATCTTAAAGATTTGAAGAAAAAAAGAAATGTATCATTAAGGCTCCATAAAAGTATATTTTCAATGAAATTTGTTTTCTCCAATTTTGAATTTTATGTCTAAAACATGCTTGACTAAAAACTCTTTTACCAAGACAAAACAGATTCAAATTTTTGTTTTTAAGGAGTGAAATATTTATTCTGAATTGAAAACTTTCTTGTCATTATTTTATTTACCATCAATGCATGCAGGATGTGCAAATTCATTTCTCTGACAAAATATAAAGTAGGAAATTCAATACAATGACATATACGAAAAAAAAAAAATAAATGTGTACTTTTTTAGCACCCAGTAATAGTATGTAAAGTTCAGGAACAAGAGCAATGTAAACTGCTTACTTAATTTTTCAACCCACTCCTCTGCCTCTTGTGAAGACATTTTCAACCTGGACTCCGACTTATACGTCACTCTACACTGTGGGTGAAATATATAGTACTGGTCAACCTATAAAAAGAAATCAAATTAGTACTGGTCAACCTATAAAAAGAAATCAAATTAGTACTGGTCAACCTATAAAAAGAAATCAAATTAGTACTGGTCAACCTATAAAAAGAAATCAAATCAGTACTGGTCAACCTATAAAAAGAAATCAAATTATAATGGTCAACCTATAAAAAGATACCAAATTCAATAATCCCTTAAGAGTATTAGTCCTTACAATGCTGGAACGAAAAGAGACTAGCATTTTCCACCAGTATAGCATCAGGCCAGCCTGCACATCCTTGCAGTTTGACCAGGCTCTTTACTGTTTGTTGGCTGACCAAAGAAAATGAAAGCTGGACAAAACCATTTAAGAAATTCAGCAGATTATGAAATTGAGGCAATTACAACAATAACATGCCACCATTGACTATCATAGCCCCAGGCCAGTTGGCACAACCATAAATTTTAATCAGACTATTTTTTCTTTTTTTTCATATTGTTTTCCTTTTCTTACACTGAACTCAACTTAAGTTCCAAATTAAAAGCTGGACAAGTCCATCAAACATATTTAACAATGTAATGGTTATAAATACTGTATAAGTGGAAATTTCTGTGTGTCAGAGAGTTAGTGAATTTAAAAATCCAGACATTTCGAGTGAGGAAGTATTGCGAGTAGCAAATCGCTGATGTCTAAGAAGCATGAAAACAGGTTGGTTGATACATGTATTTACACTAGAGGAAATTTTAGCAATTTTCATCAATTCACAAAATTCGCCAATACTTCAGCCTCAATAACTTTACCACTTGAATTAAGTACTTCATTTTCTCATTTCTTCTCGACAACCAAGAACAAGAGCTGTCGATAGGACAGCATGCTCGACTATTCTAAGTGCTTGACAGTAAAAGAGCCTTGATAATGTTAAATTTTTTAAGTTCACAAAAGGGCTAATTTTTTTTATAAATTCATGTTATAGGCCTTAGAGAGAGTAATTATACAGTATTGGCTTGACTATTTGGAAGGTAATGTCACAAGGGTGTTTTATTGAGTATAATAATACTAATTACCTATGAATACATAAATTTGAAAGAAAAGGTATAAAGACTTGTTATTAAGATGTTTTATCAAGTAAATCACTGCTTTATTATTATGAATGCATAAAATTGTCCCAAAAAGGCACAAACCCTTCCGTAGTTATGGAGATAACAGCTTACAAGCAAAACTTTACCATGAATTTCTAAGTTGAAAAAGGGGAGAAAAATCAGCAAGATAGAATTATGGATCTTTGTCAGTGACCTACAATTATGACCCAAAATGCATATGTGAAGTTTTAAATAAATATCTTTAATAGTTATTGAGATATGTAAAACTTGCATGTAAACATTAACCAAGAGACTAAGTAGGAAAGGGGATATGAATCAGCCTTAATGCAAGATAGAGTTATGGAACTTGGTCAGTGACATACAATTATGACCATCAAATTATGACCCTAAGTACATGTGTAAAGTTTCAAGTAAATATCTTTGAAGACCTTTAACCAAAATTTCTAAGTTTCAAAGGGGCAAATAATTCTGCAAATATTGCAGGCAAAGTTATGCAATTTTGCAAACTGATGAACATTGTTACTATAAAAAAAGTATTTTAAATTTCAATTGAATATCTCAAGCAATAATCGAGATATTTGACTTTACAAAAAAACTTTAACCAAAATTTCTAAGTTCCAAAGAGGCATAATTCTGTCAATATTGTAGGCAGAGTTATCCAACTTGTCAATCTTATGTACCTTGTTACTATAAATAAGTATTTTAAGTTTCAATTGAATATCTCAAGCAATAATTGAGATATTTGACTTTACAAAAAACTTTAACCAAAATTTCTAAGTTAAAAAGGGGCAAATAATTCTGTCAATATTGTAGGCAGAGTTATCCAACTTGTCAATCTGATGTACCTTGTCACTATAAATAAGTATTGTAAGTTTCAATTGAATATCTCAAACAATGAATAAGATATTTGACTTTACAAAAAACTTTAACCAAAATTTCTAAGTTAAAAAGGGGCATAATTCTGTCAATATTGTAGGCAGAGTTATCCAACTTGTCAATGTGATGTACCTTGTTACTATAAATAAGTATTGTAAGTTTCAATTGAATATCTCAAGCAATAATTGAGATATTTGACTTTACAAAAAACTTTAACCAACGCAGACGCCGACGCTGACGCCAACGCCGGGGCAACTACAATAGCTCTCATATTCTTCGAATAGTCGAGCTAAAAAGGTGTCTATGCTGTTGTATTTAAGCTTATTCAAACTGTTCTATCCCATATCGGAAAGGGAAACATTCATGGGATAGTCTTATTTTTTTTTAAAGTAAAAGACATCAAACAAGAACAAACCTTGTCTAGTGAAATTTTCATGGAGAGTTTTTGTAGAACTGTGAGCATGTTTAACATGTAGCCCTCTCCTGCCACCAAATTTTCATTCACCTGAAAACATTACAGAAATAATAACACTGTAGTTTCCTTAACAATGAACAGTGCAGGCACAAAATCATTGCTAAATGGCTAAAAGCTTACTTAAAATAGCAGCATAATTGAGGGCTAAATCTAAGCTTTAAATTTAAGAATTTTTAGTTTTTGTTAGATTCAGAATATTTGTGAAAATTGTTAGAAAGTGAACATACAACAATTTGAGACTTCTTTGAATTTCTGTCTAGAGCTGTAGATATATATGTCATGGCTGCATCTCTTGTTTCACCATTCACCAAAACACAATGAACTATTTTATATAGCTCCTCCTGTAATTATAAATAATACCATTGCACCATGTCAAAACTTTTAAAACTTTATAAATTATTTTATACAGGATTTTTACTATGATCAACAAAAATCCTATGTTTTAATGTTAGGCAGAACTCACTATTCTGGTTTTTTTTAAGTTCACATATTTTGGTCATACAGGCAGTGTAACGATGTCATTTTTAAGCATGACATTGATCTGACATGGGGGTGGAAGATACAACGCAGGCTTATATGCAAATAAACAAATCCTCCATTGACCACATATTTGTCACAATGATTTTTTCTAAGAAATCAGCTTATTTTCTAAATTGTTCATTTGTAACACAATGGCCATTTGACACAATACTAACACTATGTGTATAATCTGAAAATCAATCTGGAAGAATATAAATTAAACATAGTAATAATATTTACCCTGAGATATTGCATTCTATGTTGTAATGACTGATGGATGAGGCGGACATTTTCCGGGGTTAACTGATGGCCGGAGAAATGTTTCTCTACAACTTTTGTCTGAAATATGATATATGTTACTCATTATCTACATATAGCTTTATAAAATAGGCTTATCATAGTCTATACAGTATCTGATCATGGTTTATGTAATTATATAGAAATTTCCTTTCTTGACTGCAATATCTACATATTTACATCTGCACTATAAAATGATTTTTAAATTTTGAACAAGTGCATAATAATTTGTTCTCAAAACTATATCTATTATATCTATATATTTAACTGACAACAATATAAGCTTAAGACATACTTTGGCATATATTTAACAGTTTACTACATGTATAAATCAGAAGCCCTCCAGTCCAAAAATGACATGGTGGACAAAAGCTGCCCATGAAAATGACAGGGCGGACAAAGGCCCTCCCATGAAAATGACAGGGCGGACAAAAGCCCTCCCATGAAAATGACAGGGCGGATAAAAGCCCTCCCATGAAAATGACAGGGCGGACAAAAGCCCTCCCATGAAAATGACAGGGCGGACAAAAACCCTCCCGAGAAATCAACAAGGCGGAAAAAAGGGCTTTTGTCCTACACTTGTATAAATCATAGCTGACAAAAATCACAACTTAAAGAGTAAACATCAACCGTAATACACAGACCAATGTGAATAGGACATTTTGTTTGTTAAGGTCAAGGTCAACTTTTGGTTTTTAAGTATACAGAATTAAGTTGTAGAATCATTAAATTTTAAGTGAGATGAACTTACATTATCCTCAGCAAACACACTGAGAGCAAAGAAAGGCCCAAGGTAAGACAATTTGGCAACTTCCATTCCTGCTGCCTGAGTAAATACATCTGGTAACCAATTAGATAACTGTACCATCTGAAAATACCATGTTAATAATAAATAATCTTAAGTGAGAGCAACATTTTAAAATTGTATTTTTGTTTTGTTAAGTTTCTAAGCCACACAAACACACAAAGAAAGGTCATATGGCAACTTTCCAGCTTTACTGATGGAGGAATACATGTACAGCAGGTGCCCTAACGAGCATTTTCTCAGATACAAGTGTCACGTGTAGAACCACCAACCTTTGGTTAACTAGCTGGATAGCTTTTTGCTACACATGAACTCATATTACACATGAAAGAATCCAAAGACCCTGATGAGATTCGGACCAACAGTGGTGGTGGGAAAGGTGGGGGCAAGAAAGTGATTACAAGTCAGCAACTTTAATCACTCTGTTTAATGCTAGTTACACTGATGTATTACTTATATACAAACTAAGGGTGTAACGGTTGGAAAAAATGATAACCGTTTAAACAGCGATCTAATATCTATGTTAAATGTTTAACCAACCATACCAATAAAATCCTTTGATTTTCAACAGTAATTTTGTTTCTTTTTGACAAGATATGGCATTTTGTTTGTATTTTGTTATACTCAAAATGATTACAATTCATTTCAGAGTATATTGAGTAACTTATTTTCCTATAGGGTCATATTGTATTTGATCAGATCGGAAAAATAAATTGTTGGGTACAACTAAAATACAAACAAATTGTCATATCTTGTTATCAAAACTAAGGTAATATTAGAAACAATTTAAAACTTTTTGTCAAATATTATCCTCAGTTACAGGTTGTTGAATTTCCTAACCATTTTTTACCTAAAAACTGACCAGACCTGTTTAAATGGATAAACGTGACACCCCTAATACAAACAGTCATACAAACCTGCCTAGCCAGGTAGTATAATCATACTAAATACTGTTAACTTCTCAATTTTAGGTAATGAAACCCATTTATATTACAATGGACTATTCCAAATCCAAAGCAGGAAAAATCCATTGTAAAAATTGAGAAATGCTCATGATACGATAAATGTTACAATAAACAATCTATGTAGGAATTCTTATCTATGGGAGGCAACTGTTATAAAACTAAGTATCTTTGCATTTATTTAACTTTCTATTCAATAACAAGTATGCCATGACATTAACCAATCTTTTACAAATAAATCATTTTTTGGTTTATTTGAAATCTTAGTTTAAGGAGAAAAGTTAGTCATGTTCATCATGTAGGCATGAACTGTAAACTATATGTTTTAAGTTTACTTGGTTTTTAAGCCTATTTCAATACAATTTGAGCTCATATCTTGACAAACTGTGGTCCAGCTAACTGTTTTTCCTGGATAACTAACCAGTAGTTAACAACTTCTCCAAATGTGACCCACTTACTTATCTCTGATTTCCGAGACATACGGCCATTCAGACACAATGACTGAGATCAGCTGTCATGGAGAAATTTTGCCTAACAATACTTCACATAATATAAAAATTGCAGATTTGCATAAAAGCTTAATTAATATGCTTTAACATACTATATAACTTACATACAGCCTTAACAGATTAATTAGAAATAGATTTGAAGTAACAGATTTAACAAAGACTGACAGGTATATAAACATAATTTTAACAAGTTATTTCGCCATATGACCTATACTGTGTTGGTGCAAGTAAAACCCAACAAGTTATTCTTTGTTGTGTGTTAAAGTTTAGCTTTGTCCTTCTAAAATTCTACATTATCATCATATAAACTGAAATTCAAATTTACACAGTTATAATATTACAATATTACACATACCAAATTACATATAGGCCTAACAGATCCACATTTCACTTCAACAAGTTCACCGAGTACTGATATTACATCTCTATAATCATCATTGTCCAGTGATAAAGTTAATACATGACGTTGTAAACTTTGTAAGACTGGAACAAATACCTGAAACAAACGGGGCATATCATGACTATAAAATACATGTAAAATTTACATCAATAAGAAATTCTAGACACTTATCAAAAGAAGTAGACGGCAATTATTTTACTCTGCAGCTTAAAGTGAAAAAAAATTCTGGAGTATTTATTATAACAGAGCTGCATGTAAGTAAGTCAGCTCTACATTTCAGCAAGTTTATTTTGGAGTAAACCTGCAAAAAAGCATTGACAATTAAGTGAAAAAGGGGCATGACTGTGCAATTATTATTTTTTTTTAGTAACTTGATGTTTAAGAATGTATTTCTATAATATAGAATATGAACAAATTGGATGTGAAGCAAATACAACTGATGAGTAAACAATCAACTTTATCACAAAGTTAAACAAACACAAATGCCATTTAAGGCAAAAAGGTCATAGTAAGGGCACTTTTTTAGCTTCAAAAAAGTGAAGATACAATTGTTAGTTATTTCCATTTCAACTAAGCAAGAGTAAAGCCTTAATGATTTTATCACATTCATTTATCAATATCATTTTAGAAAAATAACATTTTTGAAAATAAATCTAACCTTTCAAGAGAGTTTATTTGAGCCGCGTATTGACAAAACCAAAATAATGGGTTTGCGAGGAACATGGACACAGACCAGCCTGCGCAGTTTGATCAGGATCCATGCTGTTCACTTACAAACCCTATAAAAAGTAAAGAAACTGATAGCGAACAGCATGGATCCTGATCAGACTGCGCGGATGAGCAGGCTGGTCTGGATCCATGCTAGTCGCAAACCCATTTTGTTGGTTTTGTTGTGACGCGGCTCATTTAAAGTGTGATTGACAGTTACTTACTTTTGTAAAGCTATCAGGATCTCGTTGTGTAGTGTAGATAAGTTCTGATAGAAAGCCACGTGGCAGATTATGTGATAACAGATACGGCAATAATAATGACATTTCTGCTTGAGATCTGAAAACAGACATGTTAAATCATACACTTGTATTACATAAAATAAAATGTCACATTAATAACAACATGTCTTAGAGATTTCAATATCAATTGTGGCTATAGTGGAGGAAGTGTTTACCCCTAGCCAAGGAATTATTGGTAAGTGCCTGCCGTGGTGAACAAACCTATATTATTTCATTTTATGGCACCAGTAAGGAATTCAGACTACGGAGTGCTTCTAATACACTTCAAGATTTCAAAATCAAGCTAAAATAAGCGTTTAAACTAAATCAACAGATAAAACCAATCTTTGACAATATTAAAGGAGTTGTAAAATAGCATCAGTTATGTTACCTTGGCTTGGTAAGTCCTCCCTGTAGTACTAGAGAAGTATGACATACACACTGGTTCCTAGCTGATGATAACATATCACTCATTGGTGGAACACTAGCTCTCTACAATATATATCGTAACATTGTTATAAACACATATCATATAAACTTGACATACACACTGGTTCCAGATGATAACATATCACTCATTGGTGGAACACTTGCTCTCTACAATATATATTGTAACATTGTTATAAACACATATCATATAAACTTGACAAAATACAAGTTTCACATTTCTTTCAACTCACTTGGCATATATATAGGCTTGTGGAATGCTTATAAAGGTGGCTGAGTGAGCAGTTTTGGCTGCATAAATAAATAAATAATCTAAATAATAAACAATCCATACAAATCAAAATTATTGATTGATTATTGACAGTGGCCTTCTATTTTGCTCTCAAATAAGTTTCAACCCATTTCCTTCTGTAGTTTTGGAGACACCAACTTGCACCCAAAAACACAACAAAAGTGTGACGCTGATGCTAGGGTGAGTACAATAACTCTTCGAATATGTGAGCTAAAAATTAAATGCTTAATGACAGTTCAATAACAAGTGTTTTATATCAGTATTACCTTTGGTGCCATCCTTTCTTCAACAGCCACCCTCTCATAACTGTCCACCAGATAATTGATCATTTCCACCTCCTTACATTTAACTGGTCGTAATTTACAGGTAAACTCTCTCCGAGGCTGTTCAGGTGTCACCATCATAGGACTGGCACTGTGAACAAACATTGTGAAAATCTTATTTTATGAATATTAGAGTAGTAAATTAATAAATATTAAAGGTTTGGTCAATAAAGAGAACTTGCATACAAGGTAAATGCAAGTGAATATATACATGTCCATTGACAGTCAAATTGTGTTGTTTTTTTTTACATGATGGGTCAGAACTTTTTTTTTTTCGAGATAGGTCTGGACCATTAACTTATATGAAAATTTCAGATCATTCAATTTTATTCCTTGACTCTGTTTTTCCAGAATAATTATTGGAATTATCAAAAGTGACCCAAAATTAAAAAAGCAATGCAGTGCTTTTCATTCAAATCAGCCAATGAATAGCAAAATATGATTTTCAGTTTATTTCCAAGTATATTTCTTAATTATCTTTTGCATATATTCCTGTTTAAAGAGCCTCAGCTGACTATATTTTTTTAGGCTTTTGGGACTCAGTGGAGTTCCTTTAAATTGTTAAATACAGTCGAGACTGCCTAAGCGACCCCCCTGATTTAAACGACTCCCTGTCTTATCCGACCTTGTTTCAGTACTCCCAACGTATTTTCCTATATAAATGGTCTAAATTAAACGACTCCCTGTCATATGTGACAAGCGACCCTAATTGTCTGGTCCCAATGCAATGTTTTGTCTGATTTAAACGACTTTCACACCTTTTAATTGTCCGTTAATCAGATAAAGATTACCTATTATAACACCCAGAGGGCCAAATTAATTAAGTCCAATTATAATCCAGCACTGTAGCAAACAAAGTCTACACACCTCTTTCTCAATTACACAGTTAGCATGTAGGTACCAAGTGACGTAGCGTCGGTTAATGGGAATCATGATGCAATCATGTGTGTGTAATGTACTACCTGAGTAAACTGGGTTAAGAATTGTGTTAGATTTTTTTTTAATTATAGAGTGCCCATGGAAGATTTTTTAGGCAGCAATTTTTTAATTTACCTTTATATGGCTGCATAATTAATACCGAAAAAAATATTGATACCAAACCAGAAAAAGCTTTGGATATGGATATGTTTACAGTTAACATCCTGTAACACAATTTTTTCACGGTTTTATTTCATAAATATGATGCTCAAATTAAGATTTGTCAATATTGTGAGTTCAAATAAGCATAATTTAGAAAGATATCACCCAATTTAACATTTCATGTAAATAAAGGCCATTAAAGGGAGGTAATTAGAACTTTATTTTCTATAAATTCTAAGTCAAAGTTTCCGATAAGAAATCAGTGCATGTAATTTATTGATTAAATATAATGTGCACAAATATTTGCAATAAACATTTTACATATTCTTTGATGTTTGAAAATTGTTTTATTTGCATAATTATATCCATATATATTTTTTGCAAGATATGGGATCACAGTAACAATATCAATGTTCTTTAAGTCACATTGGTATATAGACAGTTAGATGATATTGAGACTGTATTTAGAGACTCCCTGTCATATGCGACCTTTTACTGAAGGTCCCTTGGAAAGTCACATATGACAGTCTCGACTGTACTAATTGCAATTTTTAAATGCCAAAAGTTCAAGTTAAACTCTAATAATAAATATTTTTGTTGAAATCCAGAGTAAAGTGTAACCTATTCTTTTGTCATTGTTTTGAGATTTCTTTAAAAATTTGTCATTTATCCTATAGAGGAAAGTGAATATTTTGGCTAAATTCTCCATGAAACCAAACCCCGGCATATAATAGCCTATCCTAAACCTTGAATACTTAATTTTTTGTCAATCAAATAACCAGCCACTAAATCATCTCTGTAAAAACTTACAATCCTTAAGTTTTATGCCTCAAAATTTATGGTCAAAATAAACAAAATTTTGAAGGTAATAAATAAGACTAGTTACTGCAAAAGGGGATAACTTATACAGTTATTTTCAGAATTCCAAAATCCTTTCTTGATGTCAAAATTTTTGTGCAATTCAATATGCACAAAAAACAGAGAAAGCAAGAGTATGAGATACGGGCCCTCCATTAAAATTGATATATGTATTAAATAACAGGAAGAATTTGAACATATTATAGGAACATAAACATCAAACTGTTACCATATTAAGCACTAGATGATCATGTTTACGGTCTAAAACCTAATTTGTACGTTATCACATATCTTTTTTTAATTTTGATATTCATTTTGAAAAAAGGTTCCTCAAAGGGTTTGAAACATGTGCTTTAAAAAGTGAATAAAAATAAATTTTTATAAATGTTGGAGACTTAAGAACAGAAACAGAGAAAAATAAATTTATTGAATCCCTTATCAAAATCAAATCCATTTAAAGTATTTTGTACAGAGGTATACAGAGGAAATTTGTTTGTTTCAATTTAAAATTGAATATATATTTCACAAAAAAAGGATATTTAACTTATTTTTAGCTCTTTGGGGTTTTATAAAGAAGATTTTTTAAGTTTTTACTATATAAAGGGAAAAACAATGACACCTTGGGATGGGGCCAATTTTTACCCCAGGGCTTTTATTTGAACAAACTTGGTAGACACCCACTAGAAGATGTTTAATGCTTAATATCTAAGCTCTAGCTATTTGGGTTCTTTAAAAGAAGATTTTATAAGTTTTTACTATATACAAATAAGGACAAGAGTTCTGCATGGAATTAAATTCTTTGAGCAATGTTTAAAGTTGACTATCAAAGGAACATTCCTGTGAAGTTTGGATGAAATTGGGTAAGTGGTTAATGAGGAGATGTCGTTCAAGGTAAAAGTTTACGGATGGACGCCAGTAGAAAAGCGATCAAAAAAGCTCACAATGTCACTTTGTGACAGGTGATTTAAAATGTTAACCAATGCCAACACTGACCCCAATTGAGGGTCATGACTATAGCTCAACTTTTCTTCTACAAAAAAAGGAGCTAATAAGAATGATTTCATACCCCATAGGACTAGTTCCATAGTTCTTCATCGGTGAAACATCAGGTGTAGCTGGCTTCAGATCCAGTACTGGATTACTGTCTGATTGTTTTATCTTAAATAATACATCCATCACAGTCTGGTTTATCACATCCTTTGTGTCTACTTGTTTTATAAAATGAAAAGAAGCAGAACAATGGTCAATCTCAGTGATTCAGATTGGATCTTCTTTCTTTAGGACAAATGTCCTATATGGTAAAAAAAAGTTCAGGCCATTTGTCCTAAATCACAGAAAAACTTTCAACGGACAATTTCTTTTACAATGATCAATCATTATCTCTATAATTATAAATTCAAAATCATATTTTTCAATGAGATTAAATACTGCTGTGTGTATCAGTGAGATTATATATGTTATATCACACTACTAGAAACTTAAGTGAAATATTGAACGTAGATTTGCAGTACACTAAAACCAAAGCATAGCAAAATATAATATCTGGTCTTAATAATGCATAAAGATTTAAATGACATCATATAAATAAGCGTAATTTGGTGCCTCTTTTTGAGCATGAACTATAGAATATGATGTAAGATTAAAAGAAAACTTGTTTTTGTTTTTTAATTAATACTGACTATATCATCCTTTATCATATAATTCATATTAAATAATTAAAAGTCCCTGTAGAGATTTACACCCAAAACAACAAAGGGCCAAGTGACTAAAAGACAAGAAACTGTGTCATGGAGACCTCACTAGTATACACACCTTGTTCTATAGCATCAGATATATCAGGTAAATGTATAGCTGATGCAGATTTCTCCTTGTATGATACCTGGAATACTCGACAGATTGAGTTTATCATTTGTTCATCTGTAGCTTCGGAACCAATACTTGCATCCTGAAGTGACAAATATAAACAAATACCTTGAGCCTGCTGGCAGCAAAAATTCTACCCGTGTGCAGGGTTTTCATTTTTATCTGTGGCAACAGATGTACTAGCCTGGATTCCAGTTGGTCTATTTTTTATGCACTCCTGTTCGGCAAAATGACACTATAAAATACACATACGAAATAGCATGTATGTTACAAAAAAGCCCGAGTCTAAGGCTACAGACTGATGTACCAACAAAAACCGATTTGGCCAAGGGTCAGTGGGGAAATTTTAATCTACAGGCTGTAAATACAACTGATTTTATGAGCATTTCAACAGATGACATGGCTCGCCAATCTGTTAATAATGAAAACCCCTGCATGTGACAGTGCAAGTGTAGGCCAGCACATCCATGTGATAATTTCATAGTTGTCTGCCCTGTTTGTTGTTTAGTTATTTCAAAATATTGATAAATCCCTAAAAATGATAAATGGTTTTGCCCAGATTGAAAGATGGACAAGTCCATTTATGATATTGAGTGTGGTAAGGGTAAAAGTAACTGGTTCTCAGAAATTAAGAACACTACAGAACAAAAGAGAGAGCTCATGCACAACTTATAACTGATCTTTAAAATTTTTTTTACTTTAAAATTTTTGTGGTTGTATTTAAAACTACACTAACACATTAAATAAGATTATTTGACAACTTTCAAGATTTATTAGTAGTAATGCAAGGCCATAGGTGCCTATGATGTAATATTTTTATGCATTTAAAGGACAGTGTTGACCTAAAGCAGTTTGCTACTATAGTGTAGCTTCATCATATGAAAGAATTCAGAATCCTTGTCAAGATTTGCCCTAAAAATGAACAATTGTAATTTAAAATCTACATATGGCGAACCATCTATTACTAGCTTGAATGGATTTTCCAAACTCTTCCTTTTATATAAAATACTCATTAAGCCTTTACCATACTAAATATTTTTTTTATTTTTCAATCTGAACAAAAATCATTCATCATTTTAAGGAAAATGTCAAAATATGTACTTACTGAATAGTCAAACAATGCAGATTATGATAGAATGGCACAAATTTGATTATTCTTAGGGATTTCCCATGATAACATAAGGAAGCTTCCTGCAGTTTTCCCAATATTATACTTTTATTAAATTCCTCAAACTTTTGTAAACTGTTTAATCATGATATTAACAACTGTAAAAATTTAGATGCAACAAACTGATCAGGTTACAGATACATTGTACAGTATAGTTTCAGTTTTAGTTTCCTGCTATTACAATAGTATTTTTTACTTTATTATATCTGAAAGTGCCTGATATCAAATGAAAACTGAAACCTGGGCATATCTATTTCAGCAAATGCACTAAAAATATCAAAAACCATAATGCCAATTTCTTTGGTAAACTGTGTAATACATAAAATAGAAAAAAAAATCATTCTATGAAATAGACAGTCCCGAAAGGACAATTATTCTCCAAATGACATACCCTTCGTCTTTTAGCCTCTTGTCGTAATTCAAGTTCATCGACTTCCATTGTTTCAATGCCAGAATCTACATCCATCTGAGACTGGGTACTGTAATATATAAAACAACATAACTTACATCCATCTGAGACTGGGTACTGTAATATATAAAACAACATAATCTACATCCATCTGAGACTGGGTACTGTAATATATAAAACAACATAACTTATAATATACACTTTCCATGATCAGTGGGGTGTAAAAATGATTTAAAATTTCCAACAAAGACTCTTACTATAAAATTCTATAACACTGAGATGTGCATTTTTAATGTTTAATAACTATACATCTAGATCTATATAGAGAAATTAGGACATTGATGATTAATACTGATTATACAGCATGGGTATTTCTTGAAACTCTTTTGGAAATTGGTCCATGTTATATCCCAAATTTTGGAAACTGTGAAGAAGTTTATGAAACTGGAAACTGTTTTGGAAATTCGTCCAGGTAAAATTCCAAATTGAGTAGACTGCGAAAAAATTAATGAAACTGGAAATTCTTTTGGAAACTGGTCCAGATAAACAATTTATTGCATACAAATAAAAGCAATATACAGATTTCTTCCCTAAAAGAGTTTTGAAGATGCTCTCCAAACTATACTTTAATCAAATCTGTGGCATTGAGGCATTGGAAAGTATCAATATCATAGAAATGGTACGATTGTTAACTGCTGAAGATGTAACAGAAGTTTAAAGCAATTAAATTGTAAATTATTTTTTTATAACATGCTTTTCGGTGGTTTATAGAAATATATCAGTGATATAAAACTGGTAATTTCACTGTTTGAAACAGTGAAATTACCACTTTGATAATTTCACTGTTTTGAATTTAAGCCCCTTACGTTGTTTCAGTGAAATACCAGCGTGCACAGTACTGGGTACCAACTTAATGACGTGACGTCGTAAATGACGTCACGTTGTATTATTATTTGGCGCGCTTTTCATTCAGTATTAGGTTAAATGTCTTTTCAAAACGTTTCTTTGCATGAAATAAAAAGAAAATTTGTTAAGTTTAGTGTAAGATTGAAATATATTTCACCTTGTGAACACCAAAAGTTCAAATTTCACTCATGGCTGCGCCACTCGTGAAATATTCCTTTTGGTGCTCACTCGGTGAAATATATTCCGATCTTACACTGAACTAAACAAATATCCTCTATATAATAAAGTTTTTCTAATTTTCTTAACAGAATTTTACCCACAAAAAAATTCGAAAATGGATATATAATTTGCTCTTTATAAGCCATGTTTCAATTTAGGTGTCATTTTTCACTATATATCTTTAAATAAATTTTTATGTCATTTTTCACTTTTACTTAAATTAACAAGAGTGATCAGTGATCACATGTGTTGCCTCATGATAGCCAATTACATGTTACAGACAGACGGACAGACAACAGAGAAGTGATCCCTTTACTACTCTGTAGAAACAACACAATAAAATTACTGTTGCTGTAAGAAACCACAATCAGTTACTGGTAATTTGTCAGCACACTGGTCTAGCTATAAGCACCTACTTGAACTTGTCACTTGATACATCAGAAATAACAAGATACAAATGAGTCTAAATTGTTATCATAACAAAGTTTTCTAGTACGTGTAATTTACCAAACAGAATAGTCTTATTTTTTTTCAAATACAAATATACTTTGCTCAGTATAATGAATGTTTCAATTTTGGTGTCATGTTAACACTATATTTGAAAATCAAATTAATAAAGTGACTTTTGCTTTTGCTAACAAGAGACCAATTACTGGTAAAATGTTAAATATACTGATCTAGTTATTAAGCGCCCACATAAACTTGTCAAATGACATGTCAAAAATGACAATTTACAAATGAGCGTGCATACTTTTAACACTTTATAAATCATGAAATGTGTAAATAAAACACACTGACTATATGCCACACGCTATATGTAAATGATAAGGTATTTTATTTAACATACCTTTCACCCCAAAGAAACTATGTTTCTTACATTGAAAATGAAGTTATACTTGCATTTATTTTTTGGGAAAATAGTTCATGATATACATTACATAGCTGCGTATGATAGCATGTTCGACAATAGTCTAGATTATTTAAACACATTACCCACAGTATATGCATATCTACATGGTTACTGTAATTATACCAATTTGAAATTGCTTAATTGACAAGCGAGTTGTGATGATACAAAATTAAATTGCCAAATTTCTATAATGGACATGCCTTTTTTTTAAATTTGTAACCGTCCATTGTCAGCCTTATAAGTTTCAGTATCCAAAACCATTTTCAGCAGTCAACAGTATAAAGCCTACACTGGCTAGACAGGTTACCCCAATCCTCCCAACTTTATACAGAATGCAAAGTCTGCTTGCGTTTAAATAGTTATCAGTAAATTATATTTTTCAGTGAAATAATATTTCATGAATTTCTTAGCAGTTGTGCTTGTTATATCAACTCTGTATCTAAAAGCATATCAAAGGTTTTGTAATTGCTTCTTAACTTTCTACTTACTGTTTTTCTGAGCAGTCCATATCGGCTGTTTGTGATGAATCCCCTGCCACTGGCTCGACTTTCAATGAGGCTACAAGTTAAATTAATACAATGTTATGTACATGTATATTAATAATATATATTTATGTATTATTATAGGAAATAAATAATATGAGCCTTAGCCTCTTGAATTTGGAAAAAATTATCGCTACCATTGCTAATTTTTGAAGTAAAAAGCTGACCAGTGTAAGTTCAAATTTTTGAGAAAAAAATTCAATTGGGAAGAGCCCTTTTATAATTCTCTGTTATATAAGGTGGAAAATCACTACCTGCAAATACTTAAACTTTCTTTAATATTTTATACCTTGATAATCCCTTAAAGAATATCACTTATTATTAGCAGGAACCAATTGTGTCATTTCAACGTATGCAAGCAAACTGACCATTTGTGACCATCCGTATTAAGATTAAGTTAGATCAGTCTTAGCAATGCCAAGTCTTCACCAATCTTGACTGATTACAACATTTTTTTCTTTTGCATATGTTGACACATAGTCATTGAAGTCATTTTTAATATAGTGTAATAAATTTGTACACAATGATAAATTATAATGTCTTCACTTAACTTTAAAAACTTTCTAGGTTTTTATAAAAATCAAGGATGAATGATCTGCAGATGGGACAGTACAATCAGTTTTTAGGTACAAACCTGGCGGTGTCCTTTCAGATGTTTTTGGTGTAGATCCTAGAATACTTGACAGACTGGTACTGGAACTGTGGTTACTGGACATACTGGCATCTTCTGATCCTTGAGATGCTGTAGAAAGTGTCTGCATTTGATCAGGACTGTCTGTAACAGACTGGTCCTCAGATCCTGTAGGTAGACTGGGAGACTCCCCAGCATTTGATGAATTTGCTGAGGCTGGTGTACTTGGAGTACTTCTGTTGCCTTGGAGACGAGCAAGGCGTCGCCTTCTGATCTATAATTTTAGAAATTTACATAAAATTTATGAATATCTTGTACTTGCATTTAATAATTTTTATACATCATATTGAAAAATATTGTTTATGCATATGGAGCCTTTTAAAGTTATATTGCCTTTTCAAAATTTAAAACACAGCTTTGCCTTTAAAAATTTTAGTGATTGAAGTACAAACAGTACTTAAAAAACCATAATAGCAATATTTCAGTTAAAGTAAATTTAATATTATAAGTAAACTTTAAAGCAGTGTCTATTCTAGGAGGGGCGATGGGGGGGATTCACCCATATTTTTGAGAATTCACGCCTATTTTTTGAGAGGAAGGGGGAAAATTTTACATAGAGAAAGAAGGAAAAAGATCAACAAATCTAATAAATTCTCACTTTTCGATAAAAATCCCCCCCTGTTTTTTGAATCCTAGAATAGACACTGTTTAAAGTAGATGTGTGATGTGTTGGGTGACCTTGTACATCAATGGAGTTACAGTCAATATACAGAAGATCTGATCAGCACCAATTAAGTGACTGTAGCATCAGATGTCTGTCTAAAGTCAGATTTGACACAACATGAAAATATCTTGTTTTTCTTTGTGAAAGACTCTATCTGATCAATTTTAGTCTGACTATGATTATAGCCGGACCCAGTGATTTTTCTCACTTAATTGGAAAGAGGCCTTATCCTCATGATTTTGGGAAACTTATCGCTAAAATTTTTGATTTGGGAAGTAAAAAAGCTGGTTTAAGTTAAGATTTTTGGGAAAACTGCATGATTTTAAAGAAAATTTCAATTGGGAAGAGGCCTTTTTTCGGAGTCTGTTATATAAGTAGGAAAATCACTGGGACCAGACACCAAATGCGCATTATATTTATGGTCGGACAAGGGTTTTATCAGTCATGGCCCTAAAGGGTTCTGACAATTTTTTTATTACAACTTGTAAGAAAGAAAACAAAGGTTTTGCATACATGTGAACTCTCCCACTTTTAGTGGAAACTCCCTTTTTCCACAGCCATATTTTCAAAGATTTTTCTTGAAATAAGGGAAATTTTCACAAATTAAAAAATCTACCTATTTTTAAATTATGTCAGAACTTCCTTCTTTGTTTATTGCAAATTCTAAAAGGCTCTTTTTGAAGAAAAATCTCCCACTTGATCATCAAAAAAAGTTCACATGTATGTTTTTTTTTGCCTTTGAATTTTTGGTTCACCTGTGCTTGCATTATAAGAGATATTTTTTCACATATCCACAACTAGTCCTACTTATTCTACTACAAGTTGAGATTGTGTTTGTATTTTGGGCAATATCTCCCCAGAATAAAATATCTCAGAATCTATCTTTGGCACATCAACATATTTTTTACTTATCTACACTCCACAGTATGAAGTTGTTCCGTAAAGAGAATACTAAGAGGATTACCTTTCATTTAAGTGATATGTATTTGGCACAATAATAATATGAAATTAGGCAAAGCCTATGAACGGGGAAGTCGTTAAAAAGTCCTTTCATTTTTTCCGTTTTAAAGGTGTCATTCGGTATTTTATACACCACTTCCGTTTTCACTCGGAACACTCGACGTTTATTATTAATTATCCGAAAAGTTGAGATTTGTACCGTTATCGGAATACACCGTCTTTTATCATTGAGTTACATTGTAAATGGCGGCGCCTAACTAGAACTGACACTGAAAATTTTATTGATAGGTATAGAATTCTATATATTTTTTAAATTGTTTTTTATTTGATTTTCTTTTAAATATACACGTGTAGTCTATAGCCGGGCAAGCCAAAACCCGGAGCCGCTTCGATAAATGTCCGATAAATTTTGATCAGGTCCAACAATTTTTTATTCCGGATCGGTCCGACTGTCCGGCTTTTATCCAAGCCACATGTATACAAAATGGCGTCGCTAAAGGTGCCAAACCTGGGAAAAACGAAAATCTACGTCAGAAGAGCGCGTAGAACAGCAATAAAAGGATGAAAAGAATAGACCTGAGACAAAATTTAATGAAAAATGGAAGCAGAACCATGAATCATTGGTGTATGACAGGGAGGAGATGAAAATGCGCTGTACGGATTGTGCCGATTTTTACGGCAAAAAAATAAAAAAACAAAAAGTGTCTTAGAAATACAAACACAAGTTTTTCATTGATTTTGATCAATTTTATTTGGTCCGACAGATTTTGTTTCGGTCCGACAGATTTTCATGGTTTGTCAGACCGAATGTCTGACAGTTTTTTTCAACTTTCGGGAAGTCTGGCTTTGACTTCCCTGTATAAAGGATGATTATTTCATATGATTAAAAATGCATGAAAATGAATGAAAATTGTTTATTTCACCTGAAAGATCATAGTGTCTTTAACAATCCTTAACAAATTATACTAATTATCTTAACCACATTTCCTGGAAATACTTATAGCATTTTAAATGTTATAAAATACACACTGAATTGTGAACATCTTAAAAACTACACAACAGCTGATTTTACTACTTCTGTAAAAGGATTTTTTTTCTCACCTCATCAGGAGTCAACTCACTCATTTCTTTAATTTATTTTCTAGCTAACTCTGTATTTTACAGTTTACTGGTATATATTTTAAAATTATCGCATATTAATTATTTTCTATGAGTTTCGGATAAGGTTCTATTTGATCTTTTCTGGAACAAAAACACAGACAAACAAAAAAGTTGAACGTCTGGTTCACCCGGAAGTGTTTATGGGACATGCGGATGCCTTCTGTTGTTTGGTCCCGCTGTAGTTGTCGCCCTTACATTTGGAGAAAGAAAAACAATCAACATTGTCAAATATTTGCCAAATAAATGCAATTATCATTGAAAAGTCGAGCTTGCTGATAAAAATAGTAGTAGAAAAAGTATTAATAGATGCAGATACATTAATAGAAAGGTTGACTATTTCCCGTAAGTCAACGGATTGCCAGAAAAACGGTAGCCACGTCATGCTCGTTTTTAGTGTAAGTATTTTCGGGTAGGACTTGTTATTGTTTATTTTCGGACGTTCTAATATAATGTTGTTCCTTTTTTCATAAATCAATATTAAGTTAATTGCTATATAGTTTTGTTTCTTTATTTTCAACTAAATGTACATACTATTTCATTTTTCAACAGCTACACATACATAGTGCTACAATTTTGTAGTCCAATATCCATGGTCAACTTCATGATAAATGGATAAATAACTACTCATCTTGAGTAATTATTGCATATTTTTACAGTGTTTGAGAAAAAAAAGGCTTCCGGTTTTTATGCAATCAGTTGCTTTTGTCATAAATAACATTTAAGTTGTGATTTTACAGGTAAATTTAAATCGACTCGAGAAGCATTTTGTGCTTTAGGAAATTAGCCAGTTAGGGAAAGACTGAGCATTTTCCGATAAGTGTTAAACTTGAAAAAAGAAAATGTGATGTCTTTCAATAAAGGACTAATAATTTTGGTGTTGCTTTATGATATTTTCACTTTTATGAAAAAAAGTACACCAATACTAATTACTATTTAGAAACATACTGCACAAGGGGAAAGATTTTTCTCTCTGTAAGATTTAACTCTTAGATCAATGTATTGATGCCTAAATTCAAAGTTTGTTTATTGACCATAATATTAGAAACAAATTTGCTTTAAGTTTAACTTTAAGTAAGATAATTGATCTGTCACATCAAAGTAGATGAGACAATCACAATGTCAATGGTAGACTGTTGCCAGTTGTTTATTATAATTGTTTTTTTCTGTAAAGATTTTTTTGGTTGAATGTGTGTTCAATTGAACGGATGTATGATAAAAGAATATTAATTCTTTTGTGTATTTATTATGTTTTGTCAGAGTTATTGCACTTGACTTAGTAAAAAATTGCAATTTCCAATTTGTGTTATGCGTACAAATGTAGCTTAAAAAGTATTTAACCTAGAGTCATGAAACTTTACAGGAATGTTGGTCAGCATGTGTAGTTGTGCACCTGGGGATTCGCTTGTGGATTTATCCAGTATATCTAGAGTTAACCCTTTACCTCATATATACGCGAAACAACGCACTTTCGACCCCCCCCCCCTTTTTAGGCCTGAAATAGTGAAAAAATGTCCTATTTGGGCCCCAAACACATGTTTTCGTTTGAGAAATGTTGCTAAAAAAAGTGAGCACTTTTTCGGCGCCGCCCCCATCCAAAAGATACATCAGGGGGTTGCCAGAAGGGGGATGTGCCCCCTTCTGTTTGGGGGGTTTGAAGGGGGGCGGAGTCCCCCTCATCGCCAAGAAAATTTTGGACTTGTGAGAGGCTAAAAATGACCCCAGGTCGATCATAAGGTAACGTGTAACCAACGCTGAAAAGCCTTTGACTCTATCTCAATCCCTTGAGAAGTTGCAGCACTTTGAAATAAATTTTGATGGAAAAAATCAAGGCAAAATAGTGATTTTTGGCAATTTTGAGATGTCCCCTCGTTGCCATGGTAACAGAAAATTTAAGACTGAGCATGTCGTTACAAAGGCAATGGTCCAGTCAACATTTGTGCCAAGTTTGATTAGTATTGAAGCATTTTTCATAGTTTCATAGCAGTTTGAACTTGTAAGAGGAGGCTTTTCAGTGAAAATGGCCATTTTTCACAATATGCTCATGGGGGAAAGGGTTAAAATCACTGTGCCCTTTACTTAGTATAAATTTGCAATTTTCAACTTGTTCATGCATAGCACAAAAGTATTTGACCTGTAGGTCTGAAGGTTTGCAAGAATGGTCAGCATGTTAACTTTTGCACCTTGGGGTTTGCTTGTGGATTTATTCAGTTTTTGTAAAGCCATTTACTTAGGAAAAGATTTTTAGTTTTCAACTTGTGTCACATGTAGCCCAAAAAATAAGATTCATAAGATTGACAAAACAGTGGAGTGTGGGGGCACCCGTGTCCAATGGACACATTTTTAGTTTTTTTTTGGCATGCACATGATCCAAATGAAGTTGCTTGAAAAGGCCTGAAATGATACCAGTCCCATAATACCTTTTTAAAATGTCAGTCAAGTTGCATAATTAGATCGTCAAGCTGATTTGAGGTGAGTACTAGCATATTGTCTGGTGAAACACCTTTACTCAAGTCAGGCACTAGATCAGTACCAAGTTATTATAAATTCTAGTAATCAACCAGACAATTGTCAATGGAGAATACATTTTTTTTGGTAAGAACAACCTTTTGCAGGGATTTTTTTGGCTTATTTCATGGCAGATATTCGGTCATATTCCCAATTGAAAATAGTGTATTATTTTCCCAATCCACAGGAAAAAATTCCCAATTGAAAGTTACAAAATAAAAGTATTGAATAACAAATTCTAAAATCTTTGAAAATAAGGACTTCTTCACTGTTATGGTGCTAAAATGTTTGAAGATGCCATCCTAGACAGTGATTCTTTACATTCATTTAATTACTGCAAAATTTAAGTCATGTTTTTTTCCAGTTTTTAACAAAACATCGCTGAAATTCCCAATTCCATGGGTATGGGTCATGTTCCCAAAATTCTGGAAAAATACCCTGTTTTGTATGGCTGATACCTTATGTTCAAGTAAAAGATAATTGTTACCCTTTGGTATAATAATTATTGTGTGGAACTCATTTCTGTTGGAAAGTAAGTCATTTGGACTCTTTAACAACAAAAAATTCAAGGGGAAACATCAATTGTATTCAGTATGATGATAAGTAATTGAATATACTTTTGTTTGTGTTTAATGAAATTAAAATTTATGAAGAACTTAATTCTTGAGATGTAACATTTTTAGCTCGACTATTCGAAGAATATGAGAGCTATTGTAGTCGCCCCGGCGTCGGCGTCTGCGTTGGTTAAAGTTTTTTGTAAAGTCAAATATCTCAATTATTACTTGAGATATTCAATTGAAACTTACAATACTTATTTATAGTAACAAGGTACATCAGATTGACAAGTTTGATAACTCTGCCTACAATATTGACAGAATTATGCCCCTTTTTAACTTAGAAATTTTGGTTAAAGTTTTTTGTAAAGTCAAATATCTCAATTATTGCTTGAGATATTCAATTGAAACTTACAATACTTATTTATAGAAACAATGTACATCAGATTGACAAGTTGGATAACTCTGCCTACCATATTGACAGAATTATGCCCCCTTTGGAACTTAGAAATTTTGGTTAAAGTTTTTTTGTAAAGTCAAATATCTCAATTATTGCTTGAGATATTCAATTGAAATTTAAAATACTTATTTATAGTAACAATGTACATCAGTTTGCAAAATTGCATAACTCTGTCTGCAATATTTGCAGAATTATTTTCCCCTTATGAAACTTAAAAATTTTGGTTAAAGGTTAACTGTCTTCAAAGATATTTACTTGAAACTTTACACATGCACTTAGGGTCATAATCGGAGGGTCATAATTGTATGTCACTGACCAAGTTCCATAACTCTATCTTGCATTAAGGCTGATTCATATCCCCTTTTCTACTTAGTCTCTTGGTTAATGTTTACATGCAAGTTTTACATATCTCAATAACTATTAAAGATATTTATCTAAAACTTCACATATGCATTTAGGGTCATAATTGTAGGTCACTGACAAAGATCCATAATTCAATCTTGCATTTAGGCTGATTTTTCTCCCCTTTTTCAACTTAGAAATTCATGGTAAAGTTTTGCTTGTAAGCTGCTATCTCAATAACTACTGAAGGGTTTGTGCCTTTTTTGGGACAATTTTATGCATTCATAATAATAAAGCAGTGATTTACCTGATAAAACATCTTAATAACAAGGCTTTGTACCTTTTCTGTCAAATTTATGTATTCATAGGTAATTAGTATTATTATACTCAATAAAAAAAACCTTGTGACATTACCTTCCGAATAGTCAAGCCAATTCTGTATAATTAGACTCTCTGTAAGGCCTATAACATGAATTTATAAAAAAAATTAGCCCTTTTGTGAACTTAAAAAATTTAACAATATCAAGGCTCTTTTACTATCAAGCACTTAGAATAGTCGAGCATGCTGTCCTACAGACAGCTCTTGTTATCTAACTTATTTAGACTTTGATTCATGAATAATTTTGATTAAATTCATTTGAGCATTTTATAACAGTGACATTTGAGTGAAATAGCAGGAAATGGTTATTTTAACTTCAAATGTAAGACTTTTTATGAAATGAATCAGGAAAATATCAAGAAGGACAAGTCAACATAAATTTGCTTTAGAAATATTTAACATACTTATCTCCCCTTGATTAAGCTTCAGTTAACTTTCAATAAGAAATTGATTATAATAAGAAAAAGAAGAGAATTCATGACTGCATACTATTAGCATGAATTGTGAAGTGATTAAATTTTTCACTGTTGTCTGCATGATGAACAGTTACTTTTGATGAGCACACCACTTCTAAAAAGGGAGATGCATGGTAATAGTGTGTGGTCATCCATATAAACCTGCTTACTGTTAAAAATGCTGTTAGATATTACAAATAAAAGACATCCCTTACACCACTTGTATATAAGTTGTATTCATAATGCACATGTCAGTATGAATATTCTGAATAATTTATTATAGATCATGGTGTGATTGACATTGTCATTGATTAGCCCATATTCTAATAAAAAAACCACACCTTGTGCCAGCTGGAGCGATTGCCTTTAAAGGTTGAAGTATCAGAATTGCAGATACCTTCATATGAGGTGCTTAAATGGGTTGGAATGACTGGAGTCTATGCATCTCTTAGCTCCAGCAGTTGAGGTGTTTTGACCCCCTGGTGCTTTAAGTTTGTAACACCTGAGTTACATGTAAGCCTAAATCATCTTTCCTGTTCTGGCGCAATATGACCTAAATTGTGTAAGTGTGCCCGCGTAAAACCAAATAGATAAATAGATAGACATTTAATTTTGTTTTCAATGCTAGAAAATGTTCTCATCCTCTTAACTTATTTATTTTCATTGCTAGAAATGCCTCAAAGAAAAGTTTGCAGCTTGAGAAAAAATCTTAAGTCTATAAAAAAATAATATAATGTTCATGAGCCTTAGAACTGTGTATTCAATGTCATTTTGTATTTAAGATATTGTAAGATATTGATTTATCACAAATGAATGTCATCATTTGAGGTGTTAAATTGAAACATTTTGCTGAATAGCGTTTCTGCAAGATGTTACCTTATGTGCTATTTAAGTGTTTTCTACTGTGTTGATATGTTTACAGACATAGAAGAATACGTTAATGAGGTAGTTTAATCAACTGCAGGGGCTTTTATGTATGACATTATGATTAGCAACTGTTATAAGAAATACAGTATACATGTACATGTATTATAGAAGTATAGAATTATATTGTAAATGACTGAAGAAATATACTGTAGGACTTTGAAAATGTTTGTATTATATATTTTGACCAGAAAACAAAATACAAATGTAATAAATAAATTGATGCAGAAATGCATTTTAAAATCAATTAAATCAATATTTGATTTGAGTTCAAGCATAAAAAGGCTTATTGTTTTGGTGTCATTTTGCATCACAAAAATGATTTTAATGTCAAAGTATACAACTATTAATGTTCAGAAAGTTTGTTGATAAGTTAGTTGTTCAATCCTACGTCAATTGGTATACAAATATTGAGAAAAAAATAATCAGTCCAGTCATGTCGAAAAACCTCATTGGAGTGCCTTTAATAACTGAAAATATTAAAAAATATTAAAAAGTGGAGTGCCTTTAATAACTGAAAATACGAGTATATATATAAAAAAAGAAATGTTAAAAGTGTGATTCATTGCTTTTGTTTTGAAAAAAGAACACTTATTGAAAGTGTGTGTTTTCAAAGTCCTTTAGTATAATTAGTATAAATCTTTATATCAGAGAAAAGACTGAGTTGAGACATAAGTTTAGTTTTGTAAAAAGTTACTCCTTATCTGATGATGTCACTGGCCTTAACTGTCTATCTGGTAGACTTACTGAACAATAGTAGACCTATTTTAAATAATAAGTCATTTACAACAATGTTACTAAGGATATTTTTTTGTTGTTGTTTCATTTGAAACATAATTACTAATACTTGTGATGTTTAAATGAATTATTCTTTCATTTAGATGTTAAAGGTAAATTCATGAATAAAGATCAGGTAAGTGAAAGAGGGACAGAATTTGTTTTTTTTATAAAGCTTTGTTTAGGTAGAACAATGTTTAAGAATAAATTGCAGCTTTCATATTTGCATAAACCTCACTGCTTTTGTTAGTTGTTTTATTTAAAAAAAGTTTAATGATACATTTGAGCCATGTCATGACAAAACCAACATAATGGGTTTGCGACCAGCATGGATCCAGACCAGCCTGCGCATCCGCGCAGTCTGATCAGGATCCATGCTGTTCGCTTTCAAACCCTATAACAAGTAGAGAAACTGATAGCGAACAGCATGGATCCTGATCAGACTGCGCGGATGCGCAGGCTGGCATGGTCTGGATCCATGCTGGTCGCAAACGCAATACGTTGGTTTTGTCGTGACACGGCTTATTTGTATAATATATTTTAGAATACAATAATGCTTTGGTTATTATGTTTATACTAAATTAGATCTCTAAATAGAGATAGCAAAAAAAAAAGGACCAAATGTAGATAATTTGGTTCAGAATACTAAAGGGAGGTAATATGTGAGTGCTTGTATCCAAAAATTTTGTCCGAACCATAGCTCTGTCAGACATCAAGGGATTTTGAAACATTTTGGCTCAAATGTTAGGAATGGTGAGAAGGTGTGTGCATTATTAGACCTCTAGCTCCAAGGTCCAGGTTGCATTTAGGGGTCAAAGGTCAGCAGCTAAGAAATTCTTGACCGGCCCATAACTGATGTCATGCATGAAGTCAGTCTGACCAGTCTTCATCAAATTAAATGTTAAATCATTAAAAATGTACTGAATATGTAAAGATAAAATGAACATTTGTTTGTTTCAAGGGCTTTTCATGGGGCATCCATTGCGGAGTGGTTATGGTTGTTGACTTCGAATCACTTACCCCTCACTTCTGTGGGTTCGAATCCCGACAGGGACTTTGGATTCATATGAGACAGCTATCCAGTTAGATAATGGAATGTTGGTGGTTCTACTCAGGTCCCGTTTGTGCCTGACATAATGCCTGGAACGGCACCCGATGTTGTCTTACACTAGTAAAGCTGGAACATCACCATATGACCCATAGGCTATACTGTGTGGTATTTGATCAAATCATGAATCACTGTCAAGAACTATTACATATGTGGCCTAAATGTCACAAGTTGTAAAAACATTATTTCTGCTCTTCTTCATAAATAAAACATGATTATACACTTGAAACAAACAAACAACTTTGATGTATTTAGCGTTTAGTAAATAACCATAATTATGCATACGTTATATAGGGCATACCATTAATTAGTTAGTCTTTACTTAACTTAATGTTACATGTATAAAGAACTTGTTTACAGTAAATGTTTACTCATTACTCATATTTAATGTGGTATATACATGTATATATTATATAAATTATTAGGATTCGGGGCATTGTAAGTGAAAATTTGCACAATTGTAACACAGTATAGGGAAAATTGGTATATAACATAATGTATTATGAGCACTTTCACCAATTTTGAATTATATTTGAAATTGGTGTATGAACTATGTAAGTTGTATGGATTTAAGTTTCTAGTAAGTTTGAGTAAGTTTATTTTTTTTTACAAAATCAAAAGTGGTTTAACTTAACATCCTGTAATGTACTGATCGTTTCTAACTCCTGCCATCCCATCCCATTGGAAGTGCAGGAGAAATATCGTAAAATTCCTATTAAACGCCCTGGGACCTAAAATTTTTCCAAAAGGAGGGCTATTATTCAACACAATTTTTTCCCAAATCCCCAAAAAACATTGTTAATAAATTTTTGTGTTTTAAACAAAGTTGGTTTAAAAACATTTAAAAAGTGTTAAAAGGTTTTTAAAATTCCCGGATGAAAACATTTTTTTTGTTTTAACTATAAAATAAAAAAGGATAACTGAAGGGGTTTGAATAAAAATTTTGGGGTTTGCCCCATGAGTTTTAGCCAAAATGATAGGTTTTAGGTTTTTTCCCAAAAACCCGGGGGATTTTTTAGGGGAAAAGGGGATTTATTAGGAATTTTTTTTGGTAAGCTGTAAATTTTTGCCCCCTAAATCAGCCTTTTAAAAGGTTTTGAAAAAGGGCATGTTTCCAAAACATTCCAATTTTTGGGGAACGATTCCAAAATTTTTAAATTATAGGGATAAACAAACTGAATTTTTAAATTTAAATTTTGGTTTTAAACCAAATTTAAAAGAGAGCCTGGTCAGACTTTCGGAGCCGCCATCTGGCCTGGCTCTGTGCTGGCAGATAAAGGGATAATCATTTAGTGGGGTTTTCCAAGCAGGTCACGGGTTTGAGCAACATGGAAAATTTAATAAGTTTTTGAATAGAGCATGAATATTAAACCTGACCAAGCTCTAACCACACTGTTGGCTGACTGCATTTTCATCGTGACATCCCAGAAGTTTTGCCTGGCACTAAAATGTATGCCAAGTTCACTTTGGTTACAGCCGGGTAAAAGCTTATGATAAGGGTTAATGTTTTCCTGCTATATAAAAAAAGCTGGATGAATGTTATATATGTAGCTTTGTTTTCTTGCTTGAAATACATGTAGTAGTTTATATAGCTTACTAATGTAAGTCATCACACTGCCATGCAGAACCTTTTTTGTTCGGGACTTATCATCTGCTTGTTTTACCAGGGCAAGAATTTTTCCAGGAATTTACTCAGCCTCATGATGTCAAAAAGCCTATATTTTTCCCAAAGTGGAAGCAAAGGGGTTTTAAAGGGGGGGGTAGGGGAGAGGGCAGGGGGAGGGGGAAAAATTTTCTGAAACAATTTTAAGTGAGGGGGGGTGAATCATGAAACACTCAATTTTTTTTCTTTTCAACATAATAGCACTTGCAGATTCCCAAAGTCTATAAGTAACATATTGCCCCCAATTAGGTATAGATTAAAGTATGATATTAAAATAACATTAAAATGTAAAATATTGCACCAATATAAAATGTTTCTGGGTAAAAATCTATAAGTAAACAAAAATTTTTCACGGGTGAATTTAAAAATATTTTGATAAAAATTTCAAAGTGACATTAACTGGACATATTGCCCCCAATATACAAAAAGAAAAAAAAGAATTGATTAATTCATATTTTTTTCTGTTGGAAAATTTCTGTGCAGCACCATGTCATATCTGGAAGGATTAAAGTAATGTAGTTGTCTTTTGCTTCAAGGTTTACCATGTTTACATGTATTTGTTTATATATTGTAAGAAGAAGGGGAATGTTTGCTTAAAATGATGCGAAAGGTGAAATACATGCACCACCAAATTATTTTGTTTTTTTAACTTACAGAACTCAATAGATATAACATGGGCACAAAAAAATATAATGTAACCATTAAGTAGAACATGTACATAATGGCCTCAAAAAAAATATATGCATAAAGTTTGGTTAAGGAAATGTTTGCATTTAAACAAAATTTAATGTACTTAAGTTTCTTTAGATTATTATATTAGCACTAAACGATATTACATAAATGTTTCAGTATGGAAGAAATACGCAATTGTTATAGTCAGTAACAGTTTAATTCTAATTTTTGGCACGCTAAATATCTTAAATGGACTTGTCCATCTTTCAGTCTAGACAAAACCATTCATCATTATTAAGGAAAAGTCTAAAATATTTTCTCACTGACACTGAATACCAAACAGTTCTGATCCTGGATCTTTGTCATCTGATCTTGGCCAGCACTTGTCATGTGGATAGCATCTGTTGCCACCAGCAGACTCAAACACAGTCAAGTAGAGGTGGTTAAGTACATTGTATACTGAACCTAAAGGTTATTTATAATATGCATAGGGTTTCAGTAAGTGAAAATATTTGCAACAACAGTTTAGTGAAAATATATACAATATTATATTATTATGATACATTATGTTCAGATAGTGAAAATAATGCCTCAAAATGACAATTTATATGCATATATCAGTATTTATATGCACCACATTTTTAGTTTTATTTGTATTATTTTTGATGTTACAGTATGGGAAAATCAAAAATGGGGACCAAAATTTATGAAATTTTTGAGATTTGGGAAATTTAAACAAAACTAAATGGGCCTAGAGGGGTAAATTTTGGGTTTAAATTTAAGCCTGGGGGGTGCCTTTTCCCCTTTTCCCCTTTTGAATCCGCCCGGGGCTTTGCATTTTTTATTTTCGGGAAATTACCAGTAGCAAATGGAATGTTAATGGTTCTGGTTTCCAGCTTTTAAAAAGGGGGGCCAAATGAGGTCAAAAAAATTTTAGTAAAGGTGGAAAAATTCCATATGCCCTTTTCTATTACTTTTTGTTTAAATTTTAAAACCCAACTAAATAAGTTCTCTCAAATATTTTAAAAATTAATTGGGGTATTTCTTCAAATTTAAAAAATTATACTTTAAAATATTAAAATGGGGTAAAAAAGAACCAAAGTTTAAAGTTTTCTGTTTTATGTATTTTAAACATTTGGTGCAACTCTTTTACTCCTTAAAAAAAATGAATCTAAAATTGCATATTGATATTTAAAAAAAAGCACAGTTGCAATTCATTTTGGCAACAATAACAACCAAGCCTGTCCAGTGATTTAATTAAAGTTTGATTTACATCATTCTTTCAATATTCAATACACAGTAATTTGTCATGTTCTATTATAAATAACAAAATAAATAATTTTCATTATTCCTGCATTGCATGTATTTATCAAGATGAAAGCTTTTATCTTAATTTAGATACAAGCTACAGAGAAATACATTCATTTTGTTGCACATAATTTTGTTGATCAGGCAGAAAAATAAAAATCATCAAAGCAGTCCTCAATGTAACAGAATGCTTTGGGCAAGATGTACGCCCAGCTGTGACCAAATATAGATGATAGGTTGCCAGACTATTCCCATTAAATAAACTCATTTAAAATAAAGGAATGTCAGCATTTTGTTTGTTTTTGATGGGTTTTTATTATGCCACCGCAGCATCTGCGATTCACCTGTGTGTGTGTGTGTGTGTGTGTGTGTGTGCGTGCGTTCGTTCGTTCGTTCGTTCGTTCGTTCGTTCGTTCGTTCATTCGTTCGTTCGTTCGTGTGTGTGTGTGTGTGTGTGTGTGTGTGTGTGTTATATAGTGAACTTAAAAAAAATCTTCTTGTGAAAAACCACTAGCAATTTCAACCAAACTTTGGCAGGATTGATCCTTGGGTGAAGGCTTTCCAAAGTTGTTCAAAAGAATTTAATTCCATGCAGAAATCTTGTTGCCATGGCAACCAAAAGGAATTATAAGAATAAATTAAAAAATCTTCTTGTAAAGACCCAAAGGCTAGAGCTTAGATATTTTGCATAACGGCATTGTCTGTAGACCTCTACCAAGATTGTTCAAATTATAAGCCCTGGGGGTCAAAATCGCCCCGCCCCGGGGTCATTGATTTTCACTATATAACACATAATATTTATAGTTAAAAAACTTAAATTAAAACCTTTTTGTAAAGACCCATAGGCCTAGAGCTTAGATATTTTGCATAAGGCATTGTCTGGTAGACCTCTACCAATATTGTTCAAATTAAAGCCCTGGGGTCAAAATCAGCCCTGCCCTGGGGGGTCATGGATTTTCACTATATGTACATATAGTAAAAATTTAAAATACCTTCTTGTAAAGACCCAAAAGGCCTAGAGCTCAGATATTTTTTGCATAAGGCATTGTCTGATAGACCTCTACCAAGATTGTTCAATTTTTTATAGCCCTGGGGTCCAAATCAGCCCCACCCCGGGGTCATGGATTTTCCTCATATTTTACATAGTAAAAACTTATAGTAAAAACTTTTAAAAAAATTTCTTCTAGCAATTGACAAATGCTAGAGGTTAGATACTTTGCATGAAACATTGTGAAGTGAACCTCTTAGTAAGAATGTTCAAATAATAGCCCTGGGTCAAAATTGCCCCCGCCCGGGGTCATTGATTTTCAATATATACATATAGTAAAAAATCAAAAAAAATCTTATTTGTCTGAAGTACAAGGCTTAGAGCTGTTAATATTTGTGAAATGATATCATCTATAGGTACTCTACCAAAGTTGTTTCAAATTTGCCTCTAGTGTCAAAATTAAAAGTGAACTTTGATATCAGCTGACCTAGATTTTGACAAAGTGTATTACATGTTGTCCTTTGATGCAGTCATGAAATTTTAGGCTGTGTGAAATATGACCTTCACCACCAAATTCACTAGACTCAAGTGCATTGATATATTCCTACTCTGATCTTTTATTGAGTTAACAATAGATTTAACCACTAATCTGATAATAAGAATTAGATATGCATTATGACAATCTTCAATTGTATAGAAACAAAAAAATCTGTTCCTACACTACTATTTAGTGTTGTATTATTGCGGTGGCATAGCATTTTTCTCAAATGCAATCTTGTTTTAATTTGAAAGATTTAAGGATTTTGTCACTCATAACAATCTTAGATATAAAAAGCAAATGGTTGTTTTTGATATTTTTCATTATGTTGTTTTTTTGTTGTTTTGCTACTTGGATTGAGGCCCCCACCTGGGGTACCTCATTTATTTTTCCCCATAATAGGTCTGACATGGTTTGGGTCATTCCCATCATATGTTATATTGTATTGATATATGTATGTATTACATATTGATTGATTACAGAATTATTGATTGATGTAAAAGTAAATTTATACAAAATCTTGGTTAGTTTCTAGTGCCTTTGGCTTTATTAGTTTGAATTTTTTGTATTCGGAAAGAAAAGAAAAAGGCGAAGTGTCCTTAAAACACGGTATCTTCATTTCAATCATTTAATGACTTTTAAATAATAGTGATATTTTTAGATATTTAATCTTAAAAACCAAAGTCATCAAGGTGTGGGGAGGTTGGAGGTAGGTCAAGGTCATTATATTTAAATGTGCCATAATGAAAGTCTTGGCCAAAAGTATGTTGTGTAAAAGTATGCAGGCTTTGACATTAACAGTGGACTCTCTTATGATGAAACTAAGAAAGGATGAATGAACAAGAACATGAATCAACTCTTTACTATAGTCAAGTAATCATCAGTCGGTGAGGAAAAGGTAAAAACTGTTTGAGATATAAACAGATGTAAATCATGTTAAATCGGTAAAACATATTAGAGTATAAATATTCACAAATAATTGCTGGACCTTGACAGAAGGGGTGTGGCTTAGAATTCCAACCTTGAAGATAAATTTGGTAACAGTTTCTATTTTATAATATTTTTAAATAAACACATAATCTCTGATTTACAACTTTGTATTTATTAAAATTAAAATAGTTATGCTGGTAAATATTTACAATCCATTTAACATAGATGAAAATAACATCCCAAAATAAAGAAAGAAATTGAACAGGTTTTTAAATTTAATGCATGTTTTGTTATTTTAAACTTGGTTTAACTTCATTCATTAAGCCAAAAAAAGGGGTTAACTTATTTTTTTTTCAAAAGCATTTTTTGGGTTTCAGTTACAGTCTACCTAAAAACCACTCATATGCCATATAGATGAGCTATATTTTGTGTTTCTTTTTTGCATTTTTGTAATAAGTACAGTTATAACTTATAGTGATTTAGTATCCAAATACTGAATTTGCTTACATTTTACTACCTTTATCACATTTTTTTTCACATTCAGCACAATTTTCTAATTAATCATTTTACATCCTACATAATTATATTCTTAATCTGTTAATACAACATTATAAAACACATATTTGCTTTTTGTTCAGAAAAAAAATTTCATTCCTGAGGTTTTAATTTGCCTTTAAGATTATCGACTGATAGTAAGGGGTGTGGCGGAAGTTATTAAAATAGCATTCATAAATTTTTTATTTGCTTAATGTCATAAAATATATTAACTAGCATAAGAGCGATAGCTGGACCATGTTTTTTTTTTCATCTATGAAAATTTCCAAACCAATGGCAATTAAATTCGGAGAAAATTTAAATTGTGTCCAGTCAGTCTGTAGCACCAAATACCTCAGGGTAAAATGTATATAGATTGTCAACTGAGATTTTCTTTGATGTCACTTTATAATTGTAAAAATGTTTTGAATTGTTAGCCAGAAATCATTTCATTTTATTCAATAATATTAAAGAAAAGAAAGAAAGAAAAATAACTCTTTTGTATTATGTTCTCAGTTTATAATTCTAAGGTACACAACATCATTATTAGAAATGCATTTTCTCTTTATGAGTTATAAGTCTTTAATTGTTGATTTACATCTTAACTTATGTTTAAAATAATATTTTACTCAAGCATAGTTTTGCATAATTTTGGAGTTATTGCCCTTTGTATTTTTTTTTATACTAGAATTTAGTTCAGGACATGATTATGCCCCCATTTCGAAGAAAAGGGGGTATATTGCTTTGCACTTGTCGGTCCGTCGGTCTGTCGGTCCGTCGGTCCGTAGACCAAATGGTTTCCGAGTGATAACTAAAGAACCCTTAGGCCTAGGAACTTCAAACTTGGTATGGTGATTGGTCATGACCAGTAGATGACCCCTATTGATTTTGGGGTCAAGGGGTCAAAGGTCAAGGTCACATTGACCTTGTAAGCAAAAACGGTTTCCAATCAATAACTAAAGAACCATAAGGCCTAGGAACTTCAAACTTGGTATGGTGATTGGTCATGATCAGTAGATGACCCCTATTGATTTTGGGGTCAAGGGGTCAAAGGTCAAGGTCACATTGACCTTGTAAGCAAAAACGGTTTCCGATCAATTACTAAAGAACCTTAAGGCCTAGGAACTTCAAACTTGGTATGGTGATTGGTCATGATCAGTAGATGACCCCTATTGATTTTGGGGTCAAGGGGTCAAAGGTCAAGGTCACATTGACCTCTTGGGTAAAACGGTTTCTGACAAATAACAAAAGAACCCTTAGGCCTAGGAACTTCAAACTTGGTTTTATGGTGATTGGTTATGACCAGCAGATGACCCCTATTGATTTTGGGGTTAAGGGGTCAAAGGTCAAGGTCACATTGACCTTGTAGGTAAAAACGCCTTCCGATCAATAACGAAAGAACCTTAGGCCTAGGAACTTCAAACTTGATATGGTGATTGGTCATATGATCAGTAGATGACCCCTATTGATTTTGGGGTCAAGGGGTCAAAGGTCAAGGTCACATTGACCTCTTAGGTTAAAACGGTTTCCGATCAATAACTAAAGAACCCTTAGGCCTAGGAACTTCAAACTTGGTATGGTGATTGGTCATGACCAGCAGATGACCCCTATTGATATTGGGTTAAGGGTCAAGGGCAAGTTATATTGACCTTGTAGGTAAAAATGCTTACAATCAATAACTTAAGAACCCTTCAAACTAAGGAACTTCAAACTTGGTATGGTGATTGGTCATGACCAGCAGATGACCTAGTTGATTTTGGGTCAAGGGTCAAAGGTCAAGGTCACATTGACCTTGTAGGTAAAAATGGTTTTCGATCAATTAACTAAAAACGCTTAGGCCTAGGAACTTCAAACTTTGTATGATGATTGGTCGTGACCAGCAGATGACCCCTATTGATTTTTGGATCAAGGGGTCCAAAGGTCAAGGTCACATTGACATTGTAAGTAAAAACGGTTTCTGATCAATAACTTAAGAACGCTTCGGCCTAGGAACTTCAAACTTGGCATGGTGATTGGTCATGACCAGCAGATGACCCCTATTGATTTTGGGGTCAAAGGTCAAGGTCACATTGACCTTGTATGTTAAAACGGTTTCCGATCAATAACTAAAGGACCCTTAGGCCTAGGAACTTCAAACTTGGTATGGTGATTGGTCATGACCAGCAGATGACCTATTGATTTTGGGTCAAGGGGTCAAAGGTCAAGGTCACATTGACCTTGTAGGTGAAAACGGTTTCCGATCAATTAACTAAAAACGCTTAGGCCTAGGAACTTCAAACTTTGTATGATGATTGGTCATGACCAGCAGATGACCCCTATTGAGTTTTGGGTCAAGGGGTCAAAGGTTAAGGTCATGACCAGTAGATACTTGATAACCCTTATTAATTGTTTGATCACTGGGTCAGAAGTCATGCATAATAACCTTATCACATGACTAACTGGCTGCAGATAGGGGGCATACATGTTTTACAAACATATCTTGTTTTTTAAGAAAGTACTGGTATTATCATCTTGAAATTCCTTAGAATATTTAGCTTGATCTAATTCAGGATGAGTGTAGTGCCCAAGAGACAACTTTCATTAGCATTATACTTGAGTTATTGCCCTTAGTTATTTTTCCTTATGCTTATTTTGCATTATTTTGTTGTTGTTTTTTTTTTACATCAGAAACGGCTACATCACATAGAGGAGAAATGTATAATCCTTAATTTAAAAACTATGGTTACTTCTCTTTTCTATTTCGAATGATTGCACATCTATTCAAAAAAAATTTTTGGGACGTCCACGGCAGAGTGGTTATAATAATGTCTTTGACTTCAAACAACTTGCCTCTCACCGCTGTAGGTTCGAATCCCAACAGGGACTGTGAGAAATATGTTGGTATGTTGTGGGTCTACTCAGATGCCCAGAATGAAATATCACAGGGAAGGACACCTGAGGTCTTCCTCCACCAGTAAAGCTGGAAAGTCGCCATATAATCTTTACTTTGTTGGTATAACATAAAACCCAACAAGAACATCAAACTAAAGCCTTGTCCAGATCATAACTATGTAATCAACATGAAACTTCATTGTACCCAATTGTCAATGTTGCATGCGAGGGGCATACTTTTAATAACCTGAACAGTGGCAGTTCTAGTTTAAGAATATTTTATGAATTAAAAATTTTGTTTTTAAAGTGACATTATGCTCATTTTTTTTTTTTTTTCATTCAAGTTCACCTGAATTGACTGTATATTTCAAAAGATTGACTGTTATAATGGTGATTGACCAACATTTGATACTGGAAAATGTTTTAGATAAAATTTGCCTGAAATATATAAAGACTGCCCCACTCTTTTTATAAATTGAATGTTATTGATAAATTTGGATAAATATTTACAGAAATTTCCTTGGGCCACACAAGTTATATATTGTTCATGCAAAGTAAATTATAAAATTGAAAAGAATTAAGTCAAAATGTAAACTTATTTTGACTTTCATCTGTTCACTCACTATATACCCTGAGATAGGTATAATGATACTTTAGCCTAATTAAAATGTGAATGTTTTCCGTCATTGAAGTTTATAAAACATAGAAAATATTGCATTCTTATCTAATTCTTAATGATTTTTTCAATTTTTTCATGATTTCAAAGAATGATCATCATTTTAAACTGTTTCTGTGATCAAATGTCTGATTGTAGGACTGTGCATTTTATATGTTTTAAAAATGAGAAAAATGACAAATTTTCTCTCCTGTTAAAACAAAAAAAGAGAGAAAAGAAATGGTAATAATGATGATGTTGATAATTAACAAATTAGATACTTGAAATGAATTAGTATTTGTTTAAGGGCCAAATTGATGGGTAAATGTGATGGGTAATAAAGATTATAAAAGAAGCATAGGTATTTTTGGGGAAACAAATATTTCTTTTACACTTTCCTGAATCAATCAAATTTGTACTTGTATATAAAACAGCTACATGTTGCTTAATTCATGTTATTAATGATTTTCATTCACCTAAACAATATTGAATGGCTGGAAACATTTTCTATTACTGTTAATGTAAACAGATGTTATGTTTTGACGAGCATGGCATACAAATGTTTTGGATTAGTAAATAAAACTCATAGGATATTTAGGATAACACCGAAATTTCAATATATCGTGTTTATTTTTCACGTAGGTATGCGGCAAGTCCAGCAACTGATATGGTGGATTAAAAAAGTAAAGTGGCGAGTGACAGATTTGTTATCGGAGGTATTCCTACTTATCGCCATGAAGTCGGGAAAGTCGTCTTCGGGCGACTTTACTGGGGTCGACATGTTGATGGACAACACAAAACTCCTTCCCGCGACAAAATCGATCATCATCAACCGGAGCGATGACATCACAGATAAAGGCTTGATGAACCCGAGGGCGATGACATTTCTCGTATTGTGGTATTTCTTCAGTTTCTGTACACTCTTCCTGAACAAGTATATACTCACCACTCTCCGTGGCGATCCAACAATGCTGGGTATGTATAAGTTATTTTTACGACTTTCCTAATAGTTGTTAATATAGCTTTACAAGATTTTAAAGGAACTCCACTAAGGTAATAGGTCTAAAAAGCAAAATTGTTAATTTCTTACGTAAATCAGCTGGGACACATAAAACAGAAAAATATGCCAAAGATAATTAAGACACATGATCAGAAATAAATTGGAAATGACGTTTTTGTTAGCCCGATTGGATTGAAAAGCATTGCAATACTTTGCAATTTGGGTAAATTTTCACTGTTTAAACTGGTATTCTGGAAAAACTGAGTCAGCGAATTATCTAAAATTTTGCACACGGGTTATTGGTCTTGACCAATATCAAATTGAACATTTATCTTGAATAATTATTTCCAGTCCTGTCATGTCAAATAATATCTGTGGAGTCCCTTTAATGGTGATATACATTATAGTTATTTATGATACAGTATTATTACAGATTAATTTATTGTAATTATTTGTATGCAAAATAAATCTTTCACTTTTGTCTTTTGATTAAACAACAACCCAAAGATAGTACCACCTCACTGACATAAAGAAATAAAGTGGTTTGTTTTATGGATTAAGCTTACACGTGAAATTGTGGTGTCCATATAAGATAAAAACAAAAATATACACAATGTATAGTAATAGGTACATTTTTTCCCCTTGATAATTTACTTCAATTCTGTATCTTGAAGTAGCATGATTGTGTGTTGCTGTTTTAGGTACCATCACAAATTAATGTTCAATAATTTTGCAGTCTGAAATTTTCAATGATTTTTTTTGTCAGGTGCGATGCAAATGGTTATGACGACGACACTTGGGTTTCTACAGATGTATTTACCTCTAGGATTTTATAAGGCGGTTAATAGAGAGGGAAAACCTCCAAACTTCTGGAGAAATATGATAGTAGTAGGGTCCATGAGGTAAGTAATGATTTTATCTTTAACCCTAAGTCTCCTGGTGGCAACCTTATCTGTCTGTGTGACTCATGCAAGCCTCAATTGGCTGGCAAGTCCATGCTGTCTGATCAACTACTGCACAGGTTGCTATTTAGCCAATACTTATTTTGAAAAATTTCCCCTAAAAAAGATCTATGGTGATGTCCAGAATGAGAGACAGACAAGTCCATGTAAGATATTTTGTGGGGTAATTGTTAGACAGATTTTCCTAGGATTTCAGTGCATTTTTCAGTCCAGTATGCAGTGAGTACTTTACTGAGGATTTCCTACATGATTTTTCAATGGATTTTGCCATTTTGATGGATATTAATGAATTTTAATCTTGTACATATGTATATATGAAGTGATTCTATAAATGTATTTATATGGATTATGTAATTAGGCTTCCCTGGTACAGAGAGTAAGGTCATTGACTTTCAACTGCTTGCCTCTCACTGTTATAGGCTTTTAATCAAGCAAGGGACTTTGATTTTTTCATGTGAGAGAGCTTTCTAGCTAGATTACAGGACTCTTCCAGTTTTTTCTCTATAGGCCGCTTACATCTGAAATAATGTAGGGAGGGACACCTGATGTCTTCCTCTACGAGTTCAGCTGGAATTTAAGTTGTCTCACAGTGTAGGTATGACTAAAATACTAACAACAACAAAAAATTTGTTATAGCATAAGAAGTGATAAATTGGAAATATTATTTGATTATTAATGTACACTTAATAGAACATTCTTCTCTATTGACAGGTTTGCCACCAGTTGTATTAGGGGCGGTTGCGTTTAAAAAATATGTAGGGGAGTTGGGCATTTACAAGACGATAAAAAAATTCGGCACCAAATTTAAACCCTCGGTAAAATCGTTTTATGAAAAATTTCGAGAGTATACTGGGGTATTTTTCGATCTTTTTCTTATTTCCAAACATTGTTCGGCCTAGGACTTTTTTCAGTTTCGAACTAAATTTTTAAAATTAGGGAAATTTTCGGGAAACTTTAGCCACTTATTACAGAATGGTAAAAGGGTTTTTTTTCTTCTGACAGCAAATGAAATAAAGAAATTTCTCAGTGAAATATTTTTTATATCATTCATTCTTCATCACTCCTAGGAGAAAAAATGAAGAACCATCAAAATTTCATATATGTTTTATGATAGATATTTCACTATATTCTTGGAGATATTTTCCATATTTATTTAAACAAGTATTCTTTATTATAAGTGTCATTCATATATTTTATTGACCATGTTTTAAGATAACTTTGAAAGTTCAGAAATTATAAAATTTAAAATTAATCATATTTACACCCACATGGACAGAATAATGTTATCTGCAAAAAATGTTGCTTGCTTTATTCTGAATTTTATCCAATTTTCTTAGTGTTTACAAAATGTTATTGTTAAACAGCTTATCAAATAAGAAGCTGAGGTCCTTGGCATCTAAGCTTTTTGCAAAGGCCACTGTGATTGGTCTCATTAAGGGTTAAAAAAAGTATTTCGTAACTTAAAAGCCACCAACAACTGTGTCAAGTTTCGTGCTTTTCACAAGAGGTGCACAATTAGCCCTTTTATGCACGGATTTTTTGGACTACATGGAATAGCTTTATTTTGTCATCAAAGGAAGCTAAGCTATCATGTTAACTGACAGATTGATGGTTCCACATACTCAAGTATATATATCATGTTGTCCTTAGTGTCTTTTCCCAGAGCTGTATTAGGAGAAATCTGGTTCAATTTAGGAAATTTAAAAAGTTGAAAAACTACCTTATACTTGATTTTTATGTTTTATTTATATGTATGATCATATATCTTGTCTCTTCATGTCCAAATTTTAGTGAAGTTTGGAGTAGTTTGATATTTTTGGCAGCTGTTTGTGTGGAAAAAAACACCTCATCCCAAACTAGATACATTAGCAGGAATTGATTAACACAAGCAAACTTTCAATTTTCATTGTTATATCTTGTCATTTTCTAAACCATGAATATTTGATGTGTAACCTACCTATTGTAATGTTATTTTCATTTTCTATTCACAGCTTACAGAATGTATATTCTAAAATGCTCATAAGCGGAGAAAAATACAGATATACGTAAGTAAACATGCTGTTATGGTTTTATCAATGGTAGTTTCTTTTTTAATGTGACATTTAGTGTCTTTACCGTGTCAAACCTGCCATTGTTTAATCAAAACTTTAACTTTACATGATTGGCTATATTGATCACTATAAACAAATGTCCTTGAACAAAATTTGTTTACTGCAGTGAAAGAAATTTATTGTTGTTTTTCCATTTTTCTGGGTGTATGTGTGTTGTTTTTTGTTGTCGTTTTTGTGTGTGTGTTTTTACCTTTCTTATGGCATAATAAAGGAAAATTTCTAAATTTTCTTTATTGAGGTTTGTAAAACCAACCTCACTGAAGAATAATTTATTAACCTCATTGAAGATGGTTTAGTTAAACCTCATTGATGATAGCCTTTTAATTTGATGAAAGTAGTGCTTTTGACCTCATTGAAGAAACACGATTGAAGAGAATTTATTGAAATTATCTAATCTAATTGATAGTGGGCTTTAATGCTGCATGCCTCCAGATGAGCCAAAATATTTGAAGAAAATCTAAATTGAGAAATGTACTAAGGCCATCCTTAAAAAAGTGTTTGTTTGCAGTAACGCGACCGACTCACAAAATTTGCCCCTACTCAAATTTTTTTTTTCATGGTCTGGATAAAAAAATTTTTTTTGAATCAGAAAATTATGCCTTGTGCTTTGTTTTTGTTCTTTTAAAGGTTAATAGAAGAAATAAAATGTAGTTCTTATTAAATTAGAATTCAGTTATCAGTTTATTAATTGTTACCAGATTATCAAAGCATATATTGTCCAGCATTTTTGAAATTCCATGTTTATTTGGGAGTACAGTTCAATAAAAAAAAAAAAATCGACCTACCTACCCACCTTGAAAATTCTGGGTCGGGTTACTGCAAACACACATTTTTTTAAGGATGGCCTAAGCTTCTAGGACAAGTAAAAAGATTTAAGATTCAAGTAATAATTTAAAATTTTCATGAAAATATGCATGAATCTGGAGCCATGCTGCTTTAAATTTTATGAAGGTCCTTCGCCCTAACACTAGGTTTATCATTATTATGAATTTATGATACTGAAAATGTGTTGTTGATTATGATGTATTGATGACGATAATTTTCATATCATCAAATTTACATACAAGTAATATCTTCTTACATTTCTTTTATTTCAGACCGGCAGAGTTGCAGTTTTTCACAAGCATTTCATCAGTCATAGTTCAAATTCCAGCCTGTTTCTTTATGATAGACTTTCCATACGCTAAACAAACATTAGATATGACAATGCTCACTGCGTTAATATTAAATGGAGTGTTCTTTCATTTTCAAAGTATATCAGCATATGTTTTAATGGGATATATATCACCTGTTACACATAGGTAAGTAATTTTGCTTTTTCTTGATGACGGGGGTCTGAGGGTGAGATAGTAAAGAAGTATTTTAAGTTTAAACTTAGAGATCACACATTTGATTGGTCAGAAACCAGCACAAAATTTAAACTGACCAATGAAAATCTCCAGATTCTAGACAGAGGTTTGATAATGGTTTTATAATATGGGGGCCAGATTTTTCAAAATTATTATAATCTGGAGGCCAGATTTTTCAAAATTAGACTTTCCTTACAACAGATAATATCTTTCGGACAGTTGGTTGAGTGGTTAAGGTTGTTGACTTCAAACAACTTGCCCCTCACAGCTGTGGGTTCGAACCCAGACAGGGATTCTTTGATGTATTGAAGGTATCCAGCTAAATTACAAAATGTAGGTTGTTCTACTCAGGTGCCTGCCTTGCCTGAAATGCACAGAGGGGCACCTGAAGTCTTCCTTCACCAGTAAAGCTGGAATTTCATTATATGATTTATACTGTGTTGGTGCCAAATAAACCTAACCAAAAAAAACCCAAAAAAACCCAAACTTTTAATTAAGTAAATTTATATGGAAATATATGCATGTTTATATGCAGATATATGTTTTTGTAATACTGCACATATTAACCCTCATTTTCTTTGGATAATAGTGACGTTACTGTAAACTATATAAATGGTTATATGGCTGTATATAAATGTTTGTTTACAATATAACCATCACTTAACAGATTGGGTTATATATGCAAACAGCCATTCATATAGGGCCATATTACCCATCAAAAATCATTAAAAAAAAGTTATATTTTTGTTTATACAGAATTTGTTTTAGTTTGATTGTGTAGGAAGCTATTAGCTTATAGGTACACTTTAGAATCCGTTTTTGTAACCAACCAGTACTGAGCAATGAGTGTAAAGTTTCTTGCTCACGGAAACAAGGGCTTCCCCCCTGACAGGGTTTGAACCCATGCGACTAGCGATGATTAGATTACTAGTCCAACACGTTAACCATACGGCCTTTAACCTTAAAGTGCTGGAACCGAAAGTGTTAAGCCTTTGCCACCAGTATAGAGCCAGGCCAGCCTGCACATCCGTGCAGTCTGACCAGGCTCTATACTGTTGGCTAGCAAACTTTAAATATTCAAATTGATATCCCTAAAATTGATAATGGACAGTCCCAAAAATGATAGTGAGACAAGTCCATTTAAAATATTCAGCATGTTCATCATTAAAACTAAAATGTTCTGTGTATTGTACAGGTATAATATAATATTCATTCTTGTTACAGTGTGGCAAACACAGTGAAGAGAGCTTTTCTTATCTGGTTATCTGTGATAGTGTTTGGAAATCCAGTGACATTCCTTAGTGGGTTAGGAACAATTACAGTAACTATTGGTGTGTTGTGTTATACTAAAGCCAAGGAGTATGATGGCGCCCGGCTTGCCTTAAAACTTGCAAACGATTCCGAAATTCAGGTGAAAAGTAAATCGAACAATGCAAGAATAGGAAATGGGAAAGTTCCAGTTTGATTAAAGCTTTACATAGGTTTTTTTAATGAAATAGTGTGAACATGTGTAAATTTATATGTATATTTTGCATTTTTAAAAAAAAAGTAAATTATTATCTTTTTTTAGTGGTTGTTATCTTAATTGAATGATAATTTTTTTATGAAATGATAATTATCATGTGGGTTTAGTAGTTGGTCACTTGCGGAAAAATTGGTATCTACAGGTTAGTTGTCACGGAAACCCGTAAATATGGATGGAGCACCAAGATTTCACAAAATAATATGTTAAAATCGGCATAGAAAAACAAACAGTTGTCTCTTTAATCATATCGTCGTTGGGGGGTCAAAATCTCGTATAACAGTTTTTGCTACTTTTCAGGAGGAACATTTTTTTGATTTCTTTCTTTCTAAAAGAACCTTCTGTGGAAACAATTCCTGTATAGTGGTAACATGAATAGTACGTTTTAATATATAATTGATTTTTATGAGTTGGTTTGATCAGTTTTGACATATAGAGTGTACGACAATTTGACCTTAAAAAATAGCATATACGACATTTTGACCATAAGGGATAATCAAAGAAGTGCATTTATTTAGAAGTAGAATAACAATATAATATCATTTTCATGAACATTGTTTTATTTTTAACAACTTGAAACCTTGAAGTATTGATATTTAACTTGAACAAATTAAACAGAGTTGGTTAATAAACTGTTAACTTTTGACATAACAATTGAATTAAACATCAACTTTCCTCAGTCTTTTTATGCATTCACACACACACACACACACACACACACACATACGCACGCACGCACGCACACGTACGAACGCACACTCGCGACGCGCACACGCACAGACGCACACGCACTCACTCACTCAAATCTTTAAAACTTTGAAATTCAACTTGAACAAATAAAACAAACAAAATTAATTAACTTCATTATTGACTGAAACATCAATCTTTCTCAGTCTTTAAATTCACTATTTATGAATTTAGTACTTTTTACTTCAAATGAATAAAATGGCACTTTCATATTACTGTCAAGAGAAAATTATAGTTTAACTAAGGTCCCATAACGAAACACCTGTATACATTTCGTTTTCATGTTTTTAAGAATCATGTTTCAGGTGGTCATAAAACCCATGATAATCCATTGGAAGAACACTTTTAAGTGCCTGTAAATGGTCGAACTTCGTTTTCTTTATCTTCAAAGGACCACCGTGCAACTTTGGTATTATCTCTGTATGTTTAACATAAGATTTTCTAGATTTTCTTGGAAGTTCCTTAAATGAGTCTCTATAATTCAATTTATAGCGTACAGAACCATCTGCTTCGTAGTGAAGAACTCTAATGTCACTAACCACTGGGTCTCCAACCCTAGTCCCAGGTCTAATTGAAACATAGTAGCCCAACTCCGAGTATGCTTTGAAAAAATCGTAGCCAACGTATTCAACGATATATGGGTTAGAGGGACAGGCTTCCTTGATGAAGTCAACATACTGTTGTGGCACATAAACATTCTTGTTCTTTATTTTCCTCTCCACTACGCTGTGTACTGAATCCACCTCCATTTGAGTATGGCCTTTTTCGAGGATCTTTTGTGTGATTTCAAGGTCAAGAGTCATAGCCAAGTGACATAAAGTGTTTGACATTACCAAGTTCCTATTTTGATAGGTACATCCATCACTATATATAATGATGTGTTTGATTTCTTCATCTTTGGAAATCATTTTTTCAATGTAGTCAGCCAAGCAAGTAGCAAAGGAATTAGCCAAAAGATCCCCCATTCCTTCATGCCAAAAGTAGCAGGTCGCCTGCTTCGTTATAAGGTCATACAAAGTGAAATTATGGCATGCTAATTTGGTTTTATAATACAATGCGCTTGCATTCATTTTTGGCGAAAGTAGAACTGCTTGTACGTCCATTGTAAGAACTTTCACTGAGTGGTTTGTTTGACAAAATAACTTGTCACGGTTTTTCTCCTCTCGTGAATTTATTTTTCTATTCTGATGTTCGTTGTAAATATCAGCGGATATATTACCTGCATCAAAACCTACACAGATATCACACTGGTCCTTTTTTTGGCACAAATAGACCAATATTTAGGCTCTCGAAAACTTCGGTAAATACTCTACGACTCGCACATACCCTTTCATTACAATGTTTCACGTATTCTTTATACAAGCAGGTCAGAGAGTTAAATACAGGTTCAAGGTAGGTCTTCGAAGTCGATGAACGGCAATAATGAGATTCCATTCTAGGGATGCTTTCAAGAAATTGCTTGACACTCATACGTAGCTGGCCGTGTCTTTCTTCTTGAGCTTTCTTTCTTGTATCTGAAAAAGAAAGGCATCAAATATCTTTTATAAAGTGCTAACAACACATTTAATATTTCAGTCAATCACTCATTCACTTAAACTGATACTCATTATACTCATTCATATTGTAATTCACTCACTAACACACACACCAACTCACGCACTCTTACGCACGCACGCACTAATTTATTCATTCACACTCCCACAAATTTATTCATTCACTAATTTAAAACTCACTTTTTTATATAGAGAAGAAATTGGGATTTAGAAATTGTATTAAACATTTAAATGGCATGTTACTACCTGACTGCTTCTGCTTTTTCTCAGCTGATCTATCTGGTACACCCGATATTGACTGTTCTATCCATTGATATACTGTCTGCTCCCCTAGTCCAAGAGTTGACAAAAAATAGTTGTTTACATACGACAATACGCTCTTCATTAATTCTTAGATGGTATGTGAGGGTTCGAGTTCTTCTACTTGGTTTTCCATTTTCAAGTGTAGGTTCCTCCACTGCTTTAGCATTTATAAGCGAGTTTACATATACACGCCTTTCATCCCATGTTGTCATGTTTGTCCAAAAATTAGTAAATATCTCTCTCCTATCTGCTTCTGTTACGGTTTTGCAATTTTTTATATTAGAGGTTTGGCAGCGTGATGAACACCTTTTTTCAGACAACGTCCTTGCGGACTTTTCAACATGGAATCCCCACTTCCCATCCACTTTTTTCATTCCTTTGTATGCATTCCCTGACATACGCAACTGTTTATTACGATGTCTCTGCCTTTCTCCTTTTCCATTTTGTTTATCATTTGCCTTTACAGATTCATTTTCTACGGTTTCTTCATGATCAATATCGTCTTCCGATGGTGACGCGTATTCACCCTCTTCACTAGGATTATAATCTGGGTCATTTGCATCTTTGTCATTATTTATATCTTCATATTCTTCATTTTCTCCTAGATCCAAACATGTTTCATTTTCAACATTTGTTGTAATATCTTTTACACTATTTTTGTCTCTATTGTTTCCAATGAAAGAACTTTCACCTATGACAGAATATGCTTGTTGAAAGTATTCGTCAATCTCAGTTTCTTTACCACCAATCGATTCATCATTAACACCTGCTACAACACTGCCATTAAATTCATCCAATATAGTAACATTTGACTCTTTGCAATTCAGAGAAATATCTAATTCACTATTTTGATCAGTTGCTGCATTGGAACGATCATCAAACACATTTACACTGTTATCAGCGTTTACAATTCCAACGATCTTTTCAATCTCAATGTCAGTCTCAGCATCTCCACTTTGAACAAATATTTCAAGTTCTATAAAATCTTTATATATTTCAGTGTTTGACACCGGTTCACTGTTATCTAAATTGGCGCATGACTCATTGTTTTCTGTTTTCATTGTTGATTCACTGTTTTCAGCACAGATAATCGAATCAATTTTGTTATAGATTACAGATTCACTGTTTTCTAAAGTAGATATTTGCTCACTATTTCCACCATTTATAACTTGTTCAGTCCTTTCTGTATTAATATCTTGTGCCTTTATAACACACAGATTCACTGTCTTCCACACACGTAGACCCGACTTCCATTGATTCATTATTATATTCTGTTTCTGAAAAATTTGGTTTATTACAAATATTTGAAGGTGTCAACTCATTGTAGTTTTTGTTGTTATTATTTATGTCATGGTTAATACTCGTATCAGTCACTTGTTCTTGTTCCATAACCTTTATGAGTTTTAAAAGAGAATTCTGAACCACCATTTTCTTAGCTAACACACGGCTTTCCTTTTGATTGCTTTGAGCAAAAGTTACCATTGTTTTGCCCAGTGGTAACATATTTGAAAAATAGTTAATAATTTACAATTTTTATCCCTGGCTCACAGACTGGACAGTGTATCCCACTTTCTTTCAATGTATCTAAATGTGAATAATTTAATGCTTCATCTGGAAATGTTGGATGAATACATAATAGATGAAAATACCGTTCACAGTCAGCGAACTGACATCGAACATAAAACTGCCCATTTCTAAGAGAAATTAGATAAGGCCCAATGTCAACTACTTTTTCAAGAATATGAATTAACTCATTAATATCTGGTACAAACTGACAAATGTGACACTTATATTGTAAATTATTCAGTTTCTCCCGTTGACTCGGTATCACTTTCTCCAGAATACTGTGACATTCCGCTTAACCGTATCTGAAAATAAAATTAAATCGCCATTATGATTCTAGATGAATTAAAACACCTATTTTTAAGCTATTTCAAAACATCGTATTTCGATATAAAACGGGAAGAAAATGAAATACCAAATAATCGTATCTCGTAAAATCTCGTATCTTGATTGCTAGTATCTGAAAAATGAAATGACAAATTCTCGTATCTCGAAAAATTACATCAAACGTCAGAAATCGAACAAAAATTATCTTTAGCGAAAATTAATATCTTTATTTACGTTTAATTATTTCAAACATTAGTAACGATTGAAAGAATTATATACAGATAAGCAATGAAAATTAATGTATTTTCTCTATCAGCCGCAATAGGACACTTCTTTGAACAGATATGACTAAGCATATTTATTAAAACCTTAAAAAGTAGGTAATTTAGAAAGTACAAAAATAGAATCTACTTAACTTACCGATTTGAATGTAAAAAACAATTTATCCAACGTTCTCCGTCAACATATTGTGAAATTTAAAAGATACGAGGTTTTGACAAAAACAACAAAATCATCCAATCGACACACGAGATTTTGTCACGTGACAATTTTCGCCTTTTCCATTGGTGTAGAGCTACACTATTTTGGGAGACGGTGCGCTGGTATGTTTAAATTTTCGCGGCATCAAAAACCCATTTTGCTAAAAAACCGAGTTACGATATTTTGACCCCCCACCGACGATATATTAAACTTAATTGTGTCAGTGAAATATACATGATATCACACTAGATTTTATCAGTGAGATACAGGTGATATCACCCACTGAAAATCAATTGATTTTAAGGATAAGATTTTTGTTGCTTTTGAAGTATCTCTAAATTCATTCAGTAAGTCATTGCATATAGTGTTTATATGAAAATTGAAGATTTTTTATTATTTTTTTTAAAAAAAATAATATATAGAAATTTTCTCATTTTGCTTTGTGAGCCAGTTTGTAGAAATATTTGAAATGTCTTGCTTTATAGGGAGAAAATTTTCCATTTTCATTATCAAAGGAACTCCACTGAGGTACGAAAGCCTAAAATCACAAAATTTGACTTTCTAACAAGGATCAACTGCAGCACTAAAACAGAAAAATATGCAAAGGATATTTTAGAAATATGCTCTGCGTAAATTGAAAATCATATTATTCTGTTATTTTAGCCTGATTTGAGTGGAAAGAGTTGCAACGTTTTTCTATTTTGGCTCGTTTTCACAATTAGAATAATAATTCTGGAAAAATGGAGCGAGCCAATGATCTGAAATTTCGCGCATAAGTTATTTATAATTGGTCTAGACCTACATCAAATGTAATATTAATCTCCATTAATCTTATTTCCAGGCCCCTCATGTCAAAAAACCTCAGTGGAGTCCCTTTAAGGAATTAAACAGTTGTTTCAGTGACATAAAAATCATATTCACTCAAAATACTTGAAATATTGGTAATTAACTATCACATCCATCGTTTACGTAAGTTTTTGTGTTTGCTGAAATCTATCAGCCTAAAGACAGTTCATTGACTTATCTACATTTGTTTATATTTTTCTATTTAAAATGGTACAATTTAGATGTAACATAAAAGCATTGACATGTAATCAAAGTCAGTAAACTGTATAAACATTCTGTATAAAAAAAAATTTAAAAAAATTGCTGTCATAAGATAAGATTTTTATCCAATTGAGATCATTCTAAAATACCTGTATAAATATCAACCTGCTAAAACTGAAAGTTATACTACACCTTCGCTCCCAGTAAAGAACAAGGTCTGGCAGTTTGACCAAGTTATTGTGATATTATGATATTGCTATCCACTGCTTGGGTAAACAGCTTACAGACATTTGCCCACTACGACAATTGGCCCCTTGGCCCCCAATCTGGAAAAGTCACCATATGACCTTTTTAAAAAGTCAGAATGACTTAAAGCTCAATAATAAGATAAAAAAATGATTACAAAATTGAATATAAAAGAGATACAGCTCATGTAAGTAAAGATTAATGATAACATATATGCAGTAACATCTGGTATCCTATACTGTCTAGCCTACAGCAATGTTTTGATTTATTAGTACTTTCATCCCATTAAGCATTAAGTTTTTATGCTGAAATCTGACGAGCCTGTTCTAATTTGTCAACATAAAATAAAAATAGAAAATCACAATGTTACATTCAAACATGGTACATTATAAATTATACATATACAATGTACATATTTCTCATTTCAAATAATAGTATCAAGTATATCCAATTCTTACTTCTATTGCTGAATTTACGATATACAGCATGTACAGTGTAATGACTGTATTTGCTTTGACTTTGGAACATTCTAGTGTCATCTGAAATGGATTTCTATGGCAACTATAAAATGCTTATTTGGAGCAGTGTACATTATAGTTTTCAGTCAAACTGCAATGATGTGAATTTTCTACCCCCAAAGTCTCCGAATTGAAGACATCACTGGTCTACCGATTTTTTTTATAATAAAGAAATGTATTGATACTATACATGTATATCAATGTTATTTATTGACCGTCTGCTTTTTAAATTTATCAACTTACACTATTCATTTTTTAGTTTTGCTTAACAATGTTTCTCTTTCTAAGTATGGAAAAAGAAATTTTATCTCAGCATATGAAAATCATGAGCCCCCAGATTCTTAAATCAGAAACAGTTTTAAGTGTGATTTGTTTTTAAAATATTAGTTGTTCCTGTGTTATTTGAGTTGTGAATTATTTATATACACTGAATATGCTCAAGATTAACATTATGCCAATATTCTGCCTATTGCTAAAGCATTTATAAGAATTTAACATATTAAACTTTGAGGGAAGCGGTGGGGAAAAAATAAAAGTACTGACGATCACAAAGTTTTACTTGCAAGTACAATCATGACTTGCAAGTTACAATCATGAACTTTCTTGCTTGATTTTAATCATTATTGTCAATAAGTTGTAAGTATGTTGAACCAGTAAATGCTTTCTCTTGCTTGTTATTAGGTTATAGCCAATACTTGCTATTGTTGTAATGTTTTACAATCATAAAGTTATGCATACGAGCTCTTGAACTTAAATTGCAACATCATTATCAATCCATCTCCCACAGTTTTATGTAAGATTTATGAAGTTAGTACATGTATATATTTCAATTTTGTTGAGTTGGCAATTTTTATTATTTTTATTTATATAAATATCGTAAGTGCTACATCTGTGAACAATTTGTTATGACTCATAAGGTGAAAAAAAATGTAAAAAATATGCAGTTTTATGAGAAATGATTCTGTTTGTGTTTTAACAATGCAGGAATGAAATGTTGTCTAGGCTGTGATAAAATCTGTAAGTATGTTAAATTGATAGGCATATGTTACAAAGTGTATAATCAATGCATTAAAAGTGACATTATGCTCATTTCTTTCCATTGTCAAGCTGAGCTGAATTGTCTATGTTTTTCATAGGATTGACTGCATTAATGGAGATTGACCAACTGTTGATACTGGAAAATGTTGTTGTGTAGCCACTGCTTTTTCTTTAGGATAAAATATCAATTTGTCTAAATATAAAAAAGACTGCCCCACACTTTTTTATGAATTGAACGCTATGGGTAAATTTATATGGATACTAACCTAGAACTTTTCTTGGGTCACATGAGTTATTTATAATTCATGCAAAGGATATTATAAAACTGAAAGGTATTATGACAAAATGTAAACTTATTTTGCCTTTCACCTGTTCACTCATTAGATACATTAATATGTGCATAATGACACTTTAAGAACATCTTTAAAGGGACTCCACTGAGGTTTTTTGACATGGCACCTCAGGAAATAATTTTTAGAAATAAATATTTCATTTGATGTAGATCTAGACCAATAATTTGTGTGGAAAATTACAGACCATTGGCTCAATCCATTTTTCCAGAATAATTATTTTTATTGTACAAAATGACCTGAACTTGAAAAGTGTTGCAACGCTTTTCACTCAAACGGGCTAAGAATAGCACAAAAATATAATTTTCAATTCATTTCTCAGTTTATTTCTTAATTATCTTGAGTGTATTTTCCTAATTTAAGTATACCTGCTGATCTATGTAACAAAATTAATTTTTGTGTTTTTATGCTTTTAATAAAAAACTTAGTGGAGTTCCTTTAAGGCTTATACAATGTATAATACTTGAGCCTGCTGGCGTCAACTAAATCTATCCATGCGACCAGTGCAGACCATGATCAGCCTGTACATCAGGGCCTTCCTATCATGGTCTGCACTGTTTGCAATTCAGTCAGAACTTATTGTTAAAAATTTTCTGAAAAATGTTGATTGCTTTTGTCCAGATTTGAATATTAACAGGACCATTTAAGATACTAAGCATTGGTTATATTTTGTTTTTGCCTTCTTTCTCTTCATGCAGCACTTCTCAATGAAGTGAATGATTTTTACCCACTAAATTTATCAGCTGATTTTTTTTTCAAACTTTGACAGTTTCTGTTGTTGCTTTTTTCCACATGCTTGGACTGATTTTGTTAAATTACATGTACTACATTATTTATAGTTTTTTTTTCTATTTTAAGAATTAACCTGAACATTGTGTTTGGTTTTTCATCTATAATGATATTAAATTCAGTGTAAATGTCAGTGATGTCATGTACAAATGTCAGTGATATATACAAAAGTCAGTGATATCATGTACTTATGTAAGTGATATCACTTACAAAAATGTCAGTGATTATAATTATGTTCATACATCAGTGATATCATGTACTTATGTCAGTGATATCATGTACAAATGTCAGTGATATCATGTACTAATTTCAGTGAAATAATATACTAATGTTAGTTACATCCAGAAAAAATGTCAGTGATATCAATCATGTACAAATGTCAGTGATACACAACATAAAATATTGTAATGCACCTCTGTAAATATGCTATAATATATTAGATAGGAATATTATATTTTTGTAAATTCAAGCATTGAACTGCTTATTTCATCATTAAATGATGGTCAGCACATACAAGGTATTTTTGTAAAGTGGGGAATATAAACAATGTACATTTAATATACATTTATGTTGAGTATCTTGTAATATGTAAGTATTTTTATTTCATTTGTATTACAAGCAATCAGTTTTTGACTGATATTATTAAAATAATGGGAGTTTTCATTGATAATAACTCATGCATTTTCTTACCCAACAGTAGACCAAATCTGTATTATATTGTTTGAAACACTGATCAGAAAACTTGTGCATGTGATATTTTGCCTGTTGTTTATTATAACTGTTATTTATATTATAAAACCTGGTAGCATCATGTTTCAGAGCTTTGGGGAAAAGGAGAGCTTTATGGTATTAAGTTTTGTGTATTGTCTTGTCGGTGTTTTTGTTGAAATGTAAAGAATTTCAATCTATTTTATTTAAACAAAAGAAAAGTCTAAAAAAGAGAGGATGATCAAATCTAATAGTGCTAGAATTCTGAAAAATAATAATTGTGCAGTTAAATCTTGGCAATATGGTAGAATAATGCTATGTATTTTATGTAAGCCTCTATTGTTTGTAGTGCTACAGAAAATTACATATATAGGTCTTTTTTGTTTGAAAGTAAAGAATTTTATTCTATTGAAAGGAGAGAATGGAAATCTTAACTGATTATCAGCCATTCATTAGTTTTCATATTAACCTTAAAATATTAACCCTTAACCTATTGAATTTCTTAAATAGACATGTCCACCTTCCATTTTTGGAACTGTCCATTTTTAATTTTAGGGATATCAGGGTGATTTTATATAAAGTTGGTCAGCCAACAGTTAAAGACACTCCACTGAGGTTTTTGACATGACAGGACTGGAAATATTCTTTTTTAAAGATAAATATTCCATTTCATGTAGCCTTAGGTCAAAGCCAATAACTTGTGTGCAAAATTTCAGATCATTTGCTCATTTCATTTTTCAAGAATAGTTTATTTAATTAGGAAAACTGACCCAAATTTGAAGAGTGTCACTAAAATTGGGCTAAGAATAGCACAAAATTACCATTTTCAATTGATTTCTTAGTAAATTTCATGATTGTCTTTTCTCAATCTGTGTTTTTTTCCCATTGAATCCTTCTTTTTTTAACTGCCTGGGGTTATTTATGTAAGAAATTCAAATTTTATGTTTCTAGGATTTTGAACCTCAGTGGAGTTCCTTCAAGAGCTTAGTCAGACTTCACGGATGTGCAGGCTGGCCTGGCTCTGTGCTGGTGGTAAAGGGTAATCACTTTTGGGGGGTTCCAGCAGATTCAAGGTTTAAGCAACAATGCATAATTGAATGATGAAAGCCGATTGCAAGTTTAGTTTCATTTTGATTACCTCATCAAAAATGTGTGAAGTGTAATAAAATAGGGGCCACAATCAGTGCTTATTATATTGTTATTTTGTAAAAAAACATACTTTGTAATTTGTCAGCAGCGCATATTATATAGTTATGTAATATTTATTAGAAAATTGTTACTATTTAATAGATTATATTTTCAAATGAACAGTGGGCAATAAAATTTTAAAGAAACTAGTCTTATTTCATTTTGTATATACAGTACGCTCACCGCGGGTTTTGCTTTTTCCGCGATACCACGGCGGACGATTTTTTTTATCGCGGACAAACGCAGGGGTTCGTCCGCGATGAGAAGCCTAATTTCCCCGCGATCCCCGGTGTTCAGTTGTTTCCACCGCGGACAAAATTCTGACGACCGTTCTTCATTTATCGATAAAATCAGTCACCCGTTTCCCGCGGGGGAACGCCATGGTCAGTTGGTCAGTATAAATTAACCTCCAAAAATAATAGACGTTTTATTATTTTTTAACGTCATCTTTTTTACACGATGACTCGAAAATTGACCACAATCGTCTCCTTAAATGTTATTATACGTTTAATTATTTGAACGGAATTTGAAATAAAAATAATTACAGCTGTACTTGTTTTTGTTGTTGTTTTTAATATTTTTGTTATAAACGTCCACAAAACTATTCGTCCACATACCAATATTTTTACAACTGAAATCGTCATTTATCACTGCCATCTTTACTTGTTCATTCCTTGTGGTTCTATAAGTATTATTGCTGTTAAACTAACGAAACGCTTGTTTATTATTCCAGCGCTCTTGATGTATGATACTTATATATAATAAGCACAAAACGCGTTAAAAACAAATTCTGCATCCATTAAAAAATATTGATTAGGCTGCCTTATACAAATTATAAAATTACATTATTATCCTCGGAATTAATTTCAATGAAAACTAAATATAATAAATACAAGAAATCAAAGACAATTACGTTCAATTGTATGTACTTAAAACTACATGTTGTCTACAAATACTATTATTCCTATCAACAATAATATCTTAAAATAAAATTAAAATGAAATATTTTTAACTTGAAAATCGGTCGATGGAAGTTCTTTGAAAATAACTGTCATGTGCTCGTTTGCCTGATATACATGTATGTACATGCATACTGTTCATAATAAAATTACAAAAGTATAACGTCAAGTTTAACAAAATTCTGCAAAAAAAATCTATAAAAAAATAAAAAAGAACAAGCAAAACAACTACTAAAACAAAAATGAAAATAAACTTTAACAGTTGATACAAACTTCAAAACATATACATTACGCTCACACCTGTAATTAGATAAATCAAGAATATCATTTAATTAAATGATTAAGCTAGACTTACCTGTAAGGTGAAGGTTAATCATGATTTCATCCACATAAAACTCACTAAGGGCTACACAGAGAGAAGACGCAGCTATCAGCAGCCAGTGGTCATATTTTAGAGTAAGTAATGCCGAATAATATCGCAAAAATATCAGTTTAAACGGGGAGGTAGCGGGTTGGGTGTGTAGCCCTTAGTGAGTTTTATGTGGATGAAATCATGATTAACCTTCACCTTACAGGTTAAGTCTAGCTTAATCATTTAATTTTCATCCTACATATAAACTCACTAATGGGCCCCACAGAGATTTTAGAGTCCTTTTTGCGATATTTTGGAAAGGACATTACGTTGCCATCCAACGCCATAGTAAATATTTATCTTTCATGTTATTTATGAAGAAAAACGATTTTTAATTTCAAGACGATAAAGGTCTTTTTGTATTCTAGCAATTCGGTAAAAACACATGTTTTTCATATTTTTACAGGAATATAAATGCCATGCACAACTATATAGAAGTAAATTAAAATATAGCTATAATTTATTTTATCATACAATTTTTTTTTTTTTTTTTTTTTTTGTCCCCATTATTATACACTCTTAATTAGCAATATCTATGATAGCCTGCATAGATTTTCCACCATTGTATTTTGATACTGGTTAGAATCATAATATTTAGCGAATGTCTTTAGCATTGCTCCATCCCGCTGATTCAATTATCGTCTGTAACGGGACTCCACGCATGTGTGCGATTGAAAGACGCAGCAGCACGCGCGTGCTATGTGGTTTGAATGATTTATGCACCCCATTCTGTGCATAATTAGCTTAATCCAGCGACAAATTGTTTGTTTTGAAACGGCCCCATGAGGCTTGACCGTTGATATCAGTAATTTATTGGTATTTTCATTGAGGTCTTTCGTTCCTCTGTAAAATACTCACTAATGACGCTGACAATACACAAGCGTTTATCTGATTTAAAACTGTCAAACAAAAAGGGTGTCTGATGCCGACAGGTTTCGATGTTTTTAATAAATGTGGAGTTGTTTATTATCAATCTTTCGTCTGAAATATTAATGTCTTTCCAAACAAATGAGATGGAGTGTTTTGACACCGCTGAGCTGACTAACAACAAAAAAAAACAACATGCTTAATTTTCCAGCCAAAATAAAATAATGTTGAATTTTCTTTGTTTTTGATAAAAAAATCTAAAAACTGTTCGCACATCCCATATCTCTTTTTATATCTCGGAGAGTGCCCGGCCTTGTGTTAAATACAACTTTCAATGAACCGTGATTATCAGGTTATTATTGCCTGAGATCTAAAACGTTTGAAATTATCTTAACAAACCCACAAATTGCTGATCTGGCAATACCAATCGCACTGTAGGTTATCCCTTTTGAATATAGGTGAGACAAGAAAAAATGCTTATCACTGTTGCTACAAAGGGGTTTAAAGGGATGTGTTTTTCCTTCACAGAAATGAAACCATTGTTTAAGATATGTTTGATACTGTTTCCTGGTTTTTCTCCGCCAGGAAAATTAATGATAATCTGCTGAGCTTCATTTGAAATCCCTCTATCTCTTCAAGCGCTTTTCCTGATAAGGGAAAAAGCGCCAGCCTCATCTTTGTTAAATCGGGTTGTTTCTTTCCCGGGTCGATGGCACAACGTAAGGATGTTCCTGAGGGTTTGCTGAAGTAGAAGGCATGGTGGCAACAATAAGTTGTATTAATGTCGGCCACCATGTTCCTGTGGCAGGCCCATATTGGGGGCTAACTAAACCACAGTAGTTCTGTTTGATCTAATTTTCTACTTTTTTGCAGGACCCTGCCTATTACACTGAAAGGTGGAAACAATAATAACATTATCACCAAAATGCCGGAAAATGAAAAAAGGCGTCTATAAGCAAAAAGCATTTTGGTCAGGTTTTGTCTTGAAACTACGTTCGGAAAACTAACTTGTTTTTTTAAGGGCGAGATGCCAAATTTAAATCTATTTTAAGGACGGGGAAAGACCGGACAAATTGCTGTGAACATCTCAAGTGATATACCCCATTCTAAAATCTTCATTTCCAGTACGATCAGTTTGTCTGCCGTGCGCGGTTCAATGACCCCGATACATGATGTGCTGACAACAAAAATTTTTTTTGAAATACACCAAAAAATGCCAGATATCGCGCGCAATTTTATTCAATGAAATCTATTCGTCCCCCGTAATTTTTTATGTATGATACACTCGTAGTGTTATCCATATAAATTTTTATATAGATATTTCTGTTGTGTTTTAAAAAGCGACAATAGCCCAACTTGACACGCTTTTAATTCTAACACATTGATATGTTGATTTTGTTCTTCCCCGACCAAAAAACCATTTGTTCGTCTATTTTCTGTTTTATTCATACGCGCCCCACATATGTCCCGAAGAATCAGTAAACTATAATGTTAATTCGGCGTCAGGCGATGTAATACTTTTGAAACATGAATGTATATGAGTGATCCACCATCGGGCAAATTTTCCAAAATATCTGGCGTGATTTGTAAAAAAACTATTTTAAAATTACCCTTATGGTTTTTCAGTTCCCTTTCCTTATGTCGTTCTAAAGGTTTTATGTAAAACGGAGCATGCATAACCCCCGGTGATGCTGCAACCAGTTTTCCAATAATCTTTGAAATTTTTTGAAATTGTTATTCGCCGGCATGTTATTATGTTATTGCAAAGCTCTGTGATATATCACATTTTTCCTTTGTTAATCTTATTGTCATTGTTTTAGAGCACAGCACAAATCCCAAAAATACAATCTTTTTCGACCGTAACCAGGACAGATTTACCCATTGAAATTGTAAATCCTAACTTGTCTAATAAATCAATTGTTTCGCTGATATTTCGAGCACAGGCGGAGTATGACTGACCTTGCAAACATGCGTCGTCGATGTAAATTGAACTTAAATGACCCGCGCTCTTAAATGAGAAAAAACTGGCTTCATCAGTTTAGTGAATATCATAGGGCTTTTTGCAAATCCCATCACAAGCGCTGTAAATTGATATTTTACACCTTCGAAAAAGAAACGAAAATACCGTCTGTCCCGTTCGTATATAGGTATAGTGTAAAAAGCATCAGAAATGTCGACCTTGCCGAAATAACAATTTTTTCCTCATTGCTGTGGTCACTGACCCCAAAGTTTCCTTTTTAAAATGTATTTTGCTGACGTAGTTGCTATTGAAAGATTTTTAAATTCAAAATAATTCTAATCCGTCCGTCTGATTTTGGTCTTGTGAATATATTCGAAAATGTATTCTCCGTCAAGTTTTTTTGTCTGCAAGTTCTATTATTCCTTGATTTAAAAACCCGTGTAATTTCAAACTGTATTGCTTGTTTTTCGTTTTCTTTAAAATTAAAATGGTTTTGGAATTTTATATGAAAAGGAGTTGCTGGACAGCTGTACCCGATAACCGTCTACAGTTTCTAGTATCCATTTATCTTTGGTTATTTTTCTCCACTCATTCAACGCCATTTCTGGTCTTCCCCGCCCGAAAATTCTGTGAATTATTTATAATGGTAGAGGAATATTTCATATTATGATTACTTACTTCGGATATTAATTTTTTCTGTGCTTCTTGATTGGAAAGTATTCTTTTTCTGCTGTTTTGTTCTGTAATTGTGATTTTGACGTCGTCGCTGTAGATTGAAATTCATGTTGCCCTGTGAATTGAGCGCATGTTTCCCCTTTATTTAGGTACAGGGTCGCCCATGCCCCGGGCGTTTCCCTAAAAAAAGAAGCCTGGAAAATAATGTAAATTGTGGGTTTTTTGTCCCCTTTAAAATTTTTTTAAAGGGCTTCAAACTACTTTTTCGCCAAAAGATTTATGGCAAGGTTTTGGGTGAACAAATTGGCCTAAAAAAGCGGGAGAAAATTTTTTTCTTTATCCTGGGACGTCTTCTGAGAAATTTTGTGACAAAAACATTGGGTTTTTCAGTTTTGAAAGTATTCCCCCCAAACAACTCTTTCATTTTTTGGGCGGGGCATTTTGTTTTTAACTATCCATGGTCTTCAAAAAACGGTACCAAAAAAGACGAAAAAAAATTTTTGGGGTCCTCCCGAAAAAAAAGAAAATCCTGTGGTTTAACTTGAGATGGCAAAATGTCGCCAAAAACTGGGGGATCATTCACACAAAGGTACTTGTGAAATTCTAACAATTGTTAGGCTCTTGTGTGTGTCCAAAATTGCTTTATTTTTTCTTTCTTTGGGTTGTAACCTGCAAAAGCTTTAAATTGGGCTCAAAGTGGCTAGTTTTGCCGTTTCGCCGCTCCTGTTTCTGAGGCAATCCTCCGAAGAAATCCACCATGCGAAATTCATCATCATCCCATCATTTTCCGCGCGGTGACCAGAGTTGGTGAAAAAAATCCGTTCCCACGCGCTTTTCGTGATCTGAGCCTTAATCATCCCCGTGTGGCAAAAAAGGTTTCGAAGTTGATTGTTTCGTTGATTCGCAGGTAACTGGCAGTTCTTTTCAAGAATTTAACGTTCAACCTCATTTAGTCAGAAGAATCCGTTAAACTTTTATTGCATTTTTGGATGTCTTCTAACTGACTAGAAGATCTGCAAGTGTCCCGAATTTTTCAAAATAATTGGGAATATTGGACTGGTTGTTTCCGACCTCTTGATCGTCGGCCCATGATCCTGAAAATGTTTTTTAACATTTCTAGCCGCAGTCCATTTTAAGCAATAAAATGAAGGAAGAAACATATATCAACGATTAGAATTTAATCGCAGTCAGGCGTAAATAACGCCGTCAAATAGATATCTAACATAAATCATTAATTCGGTCCCTCTGTGATATGCAAGACGTTCCTGATTTTTTTTTTTTTTTATTATTATTATTATTATTATTATTATTATTATTATGTATGTATGTCATGTTGCATGAACACGCCCTATTGCAAACAAATATATAATTTGTCTGTAATGTTTCAGACCATTTTAGCTTTTCCATGGTGTTTGGATAAGCATAATTACGGAACAATGTAATCTTTTGTCTGTGGTGTTCAGACAGTTTTAGGGCTTTCCATGGTGTTTGGATAAGCATGATTTATTACGAACAAATGAGTCTTTTGTCTGTGGTGTTCAGACAGTTTTTAGCTTATCCATGGTGTTTTTGGATAAGCATGATTTCATTACGAACAAATGAGTCTTTTGTCTGTGGTGTTCAGACAATTTTTGCTTTCCATGGTGTTTGGATAAGCATGATTACGAACACTGTATCTTGTTTTGCCTGTGGTGTTCAGACATTTTTTTTTTTTCGTATTTGGGCAGCAGTGTTCAGACAAATTGGCTAATAAATATTGTTGTTATAAAATGTATAACTACAAATGTATATATTGTCTGTGGTGTTCAGACATCAAACATATACGAGGTTTTTTTTTTTTTTTGTTTTTTTTTTTTTGACAAAAAATTAAACGATTTTAAGTATAAACTTAAAATAAATATATACAAATAAATTAAACATACCTCTTATCACACTTTTCTTAACTGCTTAATTAATATCCACAAAATGAAACACTTGTTAGTCCTAAATAATTACACTATAATAATTTAAACTTGTGAAAAAAATACGACAGGCTTTACTTTAATTAAGAACAATTATACGTCTTGACCGTAGCTGCTAATGGCCTCGTTATGACCACTGGGCTGCTGATAGGCTGCGTCTTCTCTTCTGTGGGGCCCATTAGTGAGTTTTATATGTAGGATGAAATGTATATTTTGGTGAAATAAACGCTTTCTTTTAATGTTTCAAATAAAATATAAGACTTAGACTTTATTGATCAACATGCAAATAACAGAAACAGTAAAACGCATCTGACAAATGAAGAGACGTCCTGGAAAAATTGCTCTGAATAAATTTTTGAGGGTTACGTTTTCAAAGTTTTTAAATAAGAAACAAAAGCTGGCATATAAATTATTGTAGTATCTTTTTCATACATGTCATATGCCGAATTTGTTCATTATTTGACTTCAAGTTTTTCTCACTACCAGAAGTTGCGACGACAATGATTTATCTTGATGTCGAATACATATTAATACCATTACCACAACACAATAACAAGAAGAAGAACAAGAAAAACGCTGCATTTGTACATGTACTTTTTATTACAAAAAAAAAGAAAGAAAACAAAACAAATTTTACATATAGGGTTACATGTATATGTACAGTACATGTTACAGTACATGTACGTACGTATACTAATGTTTAAATACAGTAATTAATTTTTAAAATATAAGGTTTCCACCGCGTTGACCGGTGTTTGACCGCCGCGTTCCTCCGCAATTTACCACTGCGTTCCGCGGGGGGAAACGGTTTCAGCCCGCCGATTTTATGTCCGCGGTGGTGAAAATTTTCTGTCCGCGGGGTCACGCGGACAATATCTGAGCAAATTGTCGTCCGCGGTAAACCTTCATCCGCGGGGTCACGCGGGTTTTGAAAAAGCCGCGCTGAGCGTACTGTAATATACCCATATTGAGTGATGTAAGAGGATTTGTAAAGACTTATTGAGGCGATAAAAAGTCATAAATTATCATTATGCCCCATTTCGAAGAAAAGGGGGTATATTGCTTTGCACTTGTCGTCCGTCGGTCTGTAGACCAAATTTGGTTTCCGAGTGATAACTAAAAGAACCTTTAGGCTTAGGAACTTCAAACTTGGTATGGTGATTCGCGTCATGACCAGTAGATGACCCCTATTTATTTGGGGTCAAGGGTCAAAGGTCAAGGTCACATTGACTTGTAAGCAAAAAACGGTTTCCGATCAATAACTAAAGAACCTTAAGACCTAGGAACTTCAAACTTGGTATGGTGATTGGTCATGATCAGTAGATGACCCCTATTGATTTTGGGGTCAAGGGGTCAAAGGTCAAGGTCACATTGACCTTGTAAGCAAAAACAGTTTCCAATCAATAACTAAAGAACTTTAAGGCCTAGGAACTTCAAACTTGGTATGGTGATTGGTCATGATTCAGTAGATGACCCCTAGTTGATTTTGGGGGTCAAGGGGTCAAAGGTCAAGGTCACATTGACCTTGTAAGCAAAAACAGTTTCAATCAATAACTAAGAACTTTAAGCCTAGGAAACTTCAAACTTGGTATGGTGATTGGTCATGATCAGTAGATGACCCCTATTGATTTTGGGGTTCAAGGGTCAAAGGGTCAAGGTTCACATTGACCTCTTGGGTAAAAACCGTTTCTGATCAATAACAAAAGAACCCTTAGGCCTAGGAACTTCAAACTTGGTATGGTGATTGGGTTATGACCAGCAGAATGACCTATTTGATTTTGGGGTTAAGGGGTCAAAGGTCAAGGTCACATTGACCTTGTAGGTAAAAACGGTTTCCGATCAATAACGAAAGAACCCTTAGGCCTAGGGACTTCAAAACTTGATTATGGTGATTGGTCATGATCAGTAGATGACCCCTATTGAATTTGGGGTTAAGGGGTCAAAGGTCAAGGTCACATTGACCTCTTAGGTAAAAACGGTTTCTGATCTAAAATAACTTAAGAACCCTTAGGCTAGGAACTTCAAACATGGTATGGTGATTGGTCATGACCAGCAGATGACCCCTATTGATATTGGGGTTAAGGGGTCAAAGGCAAGGTCCCCCCCACATTGACCTTGTAGGTAAAAAATGCTTTCCAATCAATAACTTAAGAACCCTTAGGCCTAGGAACTTCAAACTTGGTATGGTGATTGGTCATGACAGCAGATGACCTATTGATTTTGGGGTCAAGGGGTCAAAGGTCAAGGTCACATTGACCTTGTAGGTAAAAACATTTTCCGATCAATTTACTAAAAACGCTTAGGCCTTGGAACTTCAAACTTTGTATGATGATTGGTCGTGACCAGCAGATAACCCCTATTGAGTTTTGGGTCAAGGGGTCAAAGTCACATTGACCTTGTAAGTAAAAACGGTTTCTGATCAATAACTTAAGAACACTTAGGCCTAGGAACTTCAAACTTGGTATGTTGATTTGTCATGACCAGCAGATTACCCCTATTGATTATGGGATCAAGGGGTCAAAGGTCAAGGTCACATTGACATTGTAAGTAAAAACGGTTTCTGATCAATAACTACAGAACGCTTCGACCTAGGAACTTCAAACTTGGCATGGTGATTGGTCATGACCAGCAGATGACCCCTATTGATTTTGGGGTCAAAGGTCAAGGTCACATTGACCTTGTATGTTTAAACGGTTTCCGATCAATAACTAAAGAACCCTTAGGCCTAGGAACTTCAAACTTGGTATGGTGATTGGTCATGACCAGCAGATGACCTATTGATTTTGGGGTCAAGGGGTCAAGGTCACATTGACCTTGTAGGTAAAAACGGCTTCCGATCAATTAACTAAAAACGCTTAGGCCTAGGAACTTCAAACTTTGTATAATGATTGGTCATGACCAGCAGATGACCCCTATTGAGTTTTGGGTCAAGGGGTCAAAGGTTAAGGTCATGACCAGTAGATACTTGATAACCCTTATTAATTGTTTGATCACTGGGTCAGAAGTCATGCATAATAACCTTATCACATGACTAATTGGCTGCTGATAGGGGGCATACATGTTTTACAAACATATCTTGTTTTTATTCCGTTTGTGTTTGTCTCATTGAAGACAAATTTAACCATTACCACCCTCAATATCTTAAATGGACTTGTCCATCATTGAGTCTCTGCAAAACCATTCATCATTTTTAGGGAAATCTTCAAATATGAACTGACTAAATAGCAAACTGTTCAGACCATGATCTTGGTCTGCACTGGGATAAAATCAGCTGCCCATACAGACAAAGGATTAAATGCGGCAATAACGACGGTTATGTTATAATTTCTATTATACAGCCTGGAGTAGCTGTAAAAGGGTTGTCGCTGTAGAGAAAACCATCACAAATCTCCAGTACAGTTTTCTTAAAGGCCCATTATGCCCCAGAAATGCTATCATTTCTATTTCTTAAAAACTTATTATTTATCATTACAGTTTCCAAAAATTATGAAGAATGTATATGTAATGTTAGATGCAGACTTTATTCAATTTATACACCTTTTAATAAAAGATTTTCATCAAAATTGCAGCAATTTTGTTGCTTTCTTGAGATAAGGTTATTTTAAAACAAATTCATTTAAGCTAGATTGTGGTGAAAAAAATTGAATTGGCTTATTCCATAAACTGATTGGTGCATGTGTCCTTAGATACAAAACAATGTCACAAACCCATTTTGAATCAAATCCACAATCCGAAAATTGAGAGACCATATATTTTGAGTTAACTACAGAAAGTTACTTTTATATTCAAATCTCTAAACCATACAGTGGACAGTCAGAATCAATAAAAGTCAAGCCAAATTTTATATACATTTTGTATTTTATCAAATTTGATTTAACAATATTCTGATGAGACTCAGATAAATTCACACCTATTTTAGAGATCACCAAAAAACCTCCATGTACAGAACACCTTTCTCTAAAGATCAACATTTTAGTTCCTTTTTTATCAACAGCAAATCTACCTCCAAACCTGCCATGAGAGACCATCTTGAGTATTTCTTTAAGAACTGGTCTCTTTAGACAAGTAAGACACTGTAATAACAATGGACACTGTAATGAAGACATGTTTGTGTCTACATTTAATTAAGTCATTGCAGATCATCAGAATATTCTCCTCTTCTTTCCTCCTTTATCTGTAACATTACACAGGTATGTGTTGTTAAATTTTGACATTTAGTCCACATTAATTTCCTTGTATTCCCTAAATTAAATTATTCAGTCCACAATGACAGGTAGTTCATTTTTCATGATGTCCATCAACTCACTGCCTAAATCTTCATCCTGAAAATACATGTACAGCTATTTGAAATAAAGCAATAAATAAATCACTTATAAACAAACATTTATAAGATATCATTTATCACATAAATGTGCCGATTGTATGTCTCTGCTCAGAACAATTTGTTCAGGTGACAAGTACAGTAAGTTTTACCTGATGTGACCAGGTGACAAGTACAAGAAGTTTTACCTGATGTGACCAGGTGACAAGTACAGTGAATTTTACCTGATGTGACCAGGTGACAAGTATAGTAAGTTTTACCTGATGTGACCAGGTGACAAGTACAGTAAGTTTTACCTGATGTGACCAGGTAATAAGTACAAGAAGTTTTACCTGATGTGACCAGATGACAAGTACAGTAAGTTTTACCTGAAGTGACCAGGTGACAAGTATAGTAAGTTTTACCTGAAGTGACCAGGTGACAAGTATAGTAAGTTTACCTGAAGTGACCAGGTGACAAGTACAGTAGGTTTTACCTGATGTGACCAGGTAACAAGTACAGTAAGTTTTACCTGATGTGACCAGGTAACAAGTACAGTAAGTTTTACCTGATGTGACCAGGTGACAAGTACAGTAAGTTTACCTGATGTGACCAGGTGACAAGTACAAGAAGTTTTACCTGATGTGACCAGGTGACAAGTACAGTAAGTTTTACCTGATGTGACCAGGTGACAAGTACAGTAATTTTTACCTGATGTGACCAGGTAACAAGTACAGTAGGTTTTACCTGATGTGACAAGGTGACAAGTACAGTAGGTTTTTACCTGATGTAACCAGGTAACAAGTACAGTAATTTTTACCTGATGTGACCAGGTGACAAGTACAGTAAGTTTTACCTGATGTGACCAGGTAACAAGTACAGTAAGTTTAACCTGATGTGACCAGGTAACAAGTACAGTAAGTTTTACCTGATGTGACCAGGTGACAAGTACAGTAAGTTTTACCTGATGTGACCAGGTGACAAGTACAGTAAGTTTTACCTGATGTGACCAGGTGACAAGTACAAGAAGTTTTACCTGATGTGACCAGGTGACAAGTACAGTAAGTTTTACCGGATGTGACCAGGTGACAAGTACAGTAAGTTTTACCTGATGTGACCAGGTGACAAGTACAGTAAGTTTTACCTGATGTGACCAGGTGACAAGTACAGTAAGTTTTACCTGATGTGACCAGGTGACAAGTACAGTAAGTTTTACCTGATGTGACCAGGTGACAAGTACAAGAAGTTTTACCTGATGTGACCAGGTGACAAGTACAGTAAGTTTTACCGGATGTGTGACCAGGTAACAAGTACAGTAAGTTTTACCTGATGTGACCAGGTAACAAAGTACAGTAAGTTTTACCTGATGTGACCAGGTGACAAGTACAGTAAGTTTTACCTGATGTGACCAGGTGACAAGTACAAGAAGTTTTACCTGATGTGACCAGGTGACAAGTACAGTAAGTTTTACCGGATGTGACCAGGTGACAAGTATAGTAAGTTTTACCTGATGTGACAATTTGTTCAGGTGACAAGTACAGTAAGTTTTACCTGATGTGACCAGGTAACAAGTACAGTAAGTTTTACCTGATGTGACCAGGTAACAAGTATAGTAAGTTTTACCTGATGTGACCAGGTGACAAGTACAGTAAGTTTTACCAGATGTGACCAGGTGACAAGTACAGTAAGTTTTACCTGAAGTGACCAGGTGACAAGTATAGTAAGTTTTACCTGAAGTGACCAGGTGACAAGTACAGTAAGTTTTACCTGATGTGACAATTTGTTCAGGTGACAAGTACAGTAAGTTTTACCTGATGTGACCAGGTGACAAGTACACTAAGTTTTACCTGATGTGACCAGGTGACAAGTATAGTAAGTTTTACCTGATGTGACCAGGTAACAAGTACAAGAAGTTTTACCTGATGTGATCAGATGACAAGTACAGTAAGTTTTACCTGAAGTGACCAGGTGACAAGTATAGTAAGTTTTACCTGAAGTGACCAGGTGACAAGTACAGTAAGTTTTTACCTGATGTGACCAGGTAACAAGTACAGTAAGTTTTACCTGATGTGACCAGGTAACAAGTATAGTAAGTTTTACCTGATGTGACCAGGTGACAAGTACAGTAAGTTTTACCTGATGTGACCAGGTAACAAGTATAGTAAATTTTACCTGTTGAGACCAGGTGACAAGTACAGTAAATTTTACCTGATGAGACCAGGTGACAAGTACAGTAAGTTTTACCTGATGTGACCAGGTGACAAGTATAGTAAGTTTACCTGATGTGACCAGGTGACAAGTACAAGAAGTTTTACCTGATGTGACCAGGTGACAAGTACAGTAAGTTTTACCTGAAGTGACCAGGTGACAAGTATAGTAAGTTTTACCTGAAGTGACCAGGTGACAAGTACAGTAAGTTTTACCTGATGTGACCAGGTGACAAGTACAGTAAGTTTTTACCTGATGAGACCAGGTGACAAGTGCAGTAATTTTTACCTGATGTGACCAGGTGACAAGTACAGTAAGTTTTACCTGATGAGACCAGGTGACAAGTGCAGTAATTTTTACCTGATGAGACCAGGTGACAAGTACAGTAAGTTTTACCTGATGTGACCAGGTGACAAGTACAGTTAGGTTTACCTGATGTGACCAGGTGACAAGTGCAGTAATTTTTACCTGATGTGACCAGGTGACAAGTACAAGAAGTTTTACCTGATGTGACCAGGTGACAAGTGCAGTAATTTTTACCTGATGTGACCAGGTGACAAGTACAGTAAGTTTTACCTGATGTGACCAGGTGACAAGTGCAGTAATTTTTACCTGATGAGACCAGGTGACAAGTACAGTAAGTTTTACCTGATGTGACCAGGTGACAAGTACAGTAAGGTTTACCTGATGTGACCAGGTGACAAGTGCAGTAATTTTTACCTGATGAGACCAGGTGACAAGTACAGTAATTTTTACCTGATGTGACCAGGTGACAAGTACAGTAAGGTTTACCTGATGTGACCAGGTGACAAGTACAGTAAGTTTTACCTGATGTGACCAGGTGACAAGTACAGTAAGTTTTACCTGATGTGACCAGGTGACAAGTACAGTAAGTTTTACCTGATGTGACCAGGTGACAAGTACAGTAAGTTTTACCTGATGTGACCAGGTGACAAGTACAGTAAGTTTTACCTGATGTGACCAGGTGACAAGTACAGTAATTTTTACCTGATGTGACCAGGTGACAAGTACAGATTTAGTGTCATCATCTTCACCAGAGACTGTTATCATAACATCCGACACAGACACGGAACCATCAGATGAGTACTGGGAAGGTTGGTCCGGAATTTTCCTGAAAAAAAAAAACGTTTGAAAAAGAATGACATAATGTTGACTTTTCACATCATAATGACTATGATTAACTTATGTGGTGTATATCAAGTTTTTGCTGTTTGAGGAAGTTAGGATGCAAGTCTGCATTGTTTCTGGCAAAGTGGCACTTTCGGTAGAATAACAAACCTAACAGAAGATAACTAGATAGCTCCCTCACATGGTTATTATTAGTGGCTGGCGAGAGACAAGTCAATCAGAGTTGAAACCCCCTTGTGGTGAACATTTCTATGAAGTTTCATTAGAATCCCATCATGCATGGAGGAGATATGCTATGGAAAAAGTTCTGTATTTTATTATCTTTAGTGACATTGACCATGCATAAATTACCATTAATTACATCTTTCACACCAGTAGTTAAGATAATGACCATTTGTGCTTCAATCCCACCAATGAAGCAATTATTTGTTTATTCTTTTAATGAAAGAACAACAAACTAAACATGCAAGTAAACAAGCAAAAATTCAATATTTGACTTAACACGAATGAAAGATCAGTGGAAATTTTATAGTTGTAGAATAATATTTGTATGTTATTTTAGTTTCATTGACTGTAATGTAGAAAAAAAATCAAATAAACTTGAAAATCAAAATCATCTTCATTGCAAGATCCACATCATACCAAAAAGAAAACTAGAAATGTGTCCATAGGACACGGGTGCCCCCACCGCGCCACTGTTCTGTCAATCTTATGACTCTAGGTCAAATATTTTTTGAAAACTAAAAATCTTTTTACTAAGTAAAGGGCAAGAACTTTAAAAATATTGAATAAATCCCCAAGCAAACCCCAAGTTGAAAATTGCAAATTTATACTACTGTAAGTCAAGGGCAATAACTCTAACAAAACTGAAAAAAATCTACATGCAAAGTCCCACGTTCATAGCTTCACAGTGATGTGAATCATTATTCCTGTAATTTAGTGATGTTGATCATTATTCCTGTAAAGTTGGTCGATTCTAACTCAAGCACTCAAGCACTCGGAGAACAAATAACAACATAATGAAACAGTTTTTACTAAGTCAAGGGAAATAACTCTACAAATACTGGATAAATCCACAAGCGAAACCCCCGGAACAAACTAAATATGCTGAGCACTTTTCCCATAAGGTTTAATGACTCTATGTCAAATCCTTTTTGAGTTACATGCGACACAAGTTGAAAATTGCAAACATTTTCTAGGTCAAGGGCAATAACTCTAAAAATACTAAATAAATCCAGACGAAAATACCCAGGTGCACAACTACACATGCTGATCAACATTCCTGTAAAGTTTCATGACTCTAGGTCAAATAGTTTTTGAGTTACATGCGACACAAGCTGAAAATTACAAAATTTTACTAAGTCAAGGGCAATAACTCTAAAAATACTAAAAATATCCAGACGAAAATACACAGGTGCACAACTACACATGCTGATCAACATTCCTGTAAAGTATCATGGCTCTAGGTCAAATACTTTTTGAGTTAGATGCGACACAAGTTGAAAATTGCAAAATTTTACTAAGTCAAGGGCAATAACTCTAAAAATACTAAAAATATCCAGACGAAAATACCCAGGTGCACAACTACACATACTGATCAACATTCCTGTAAAGTTTCATGACTCTAGGTCAAATACTTTTTGAGTTACATGCGACACAAGTTGAAAATTGCAAAATTTTACTAAGTCAAGGGCAATAACTCTAAAAATACTAAAAATATCCAGACGAAATACCCAGGTGCACAACTTCACATGCTGATCAACATTCCTGTAAAGTTTCATGACTCTAGGTCAAATACTTTTTGAGTTTCGTGCGACACAAAAGAGAAGGGACGGAGGGAAGGACGGACGTTCTAACAGCAGAGTAATTATGTGGCTACTGTATTGTTCTCTCTATTGTTCTTTTTAGCCACACAAAAGAAAATAGCCACATAAAAGCATTACGGAATGAATGACATCAAAGAGAAAGAACAGTTACCTATTGTCCCTCTAGCCACATAATTACTCTCCTGTGAGTGCGGATGGATGGACGGACAAGGGTAAATCTAAATGCCCGCCACTAATGTGGGGGCACAACAATTAATAAACCTTCAGATAAACTTTTCATACAAATGTAGAAATCATCACATATATAAATAATCATACTATATCACATAAACTACGTCACAGGAGTGTAATAAAGCCATGTAATAAAAACAATATTAAATTAGTGTAATAACACTTTGACATGACGTCTTTTGCAATATATACAAACAGAACATTAAAGCGCTCTTATGTTAGCGTTACACCGTAGGTGCGTCAATGATAAATGACTCTTTTTATCTGAAAACTGTTGTTATTTTCAATAGAATAGAATGTTAAATTCTTATAGATTTATTGAACTTAACGAATAAAACAATATTATTCAACTTGTTCAATAAATACAGTATTAAACCTACACTCATTCAATATCCGCTATTTATATTTCATTCCTACAAAATGGCAACCAGTATATCTAGACATTTAAATGTAAAACAAAAATGTAAGCTTACTCTTTAGCCAGCATGTAGATTTTCTCTGCTAGTTTCTCTGAAGCCCCATCTTCATCCACATATAATGTAGATGTAAATCTCAAGTTGTGTTCTTTAATACCAAGATCTCGCAGGGCCTGATCCGGATCTATTAACTGCAGTTTCTAGTAAATTAAAACCAAAAACATAAATACAGACAGGATTTTACTACAAACACATCTAGGCATGTCTCATGTAAAATAAAAAAAAATTAAAAAAATATTTCCATCAAAATCATATTCTGACATAAGAAAAAAGAAACCCAGAATAATATTTTCTCAAATATTTGCATTATTAAGTGACACATGATAAAACATAAATATTAACATACATTTCCTCGCATCACAAGTGCACCATGTAAAACTCTTTGTTTCTTCGGATCTGGTGTTTTTAATCCTGCAAATATGATAAAAATAATGTTTACACAAATAACAAAATATTTACTTGATAACTATCCGCCAACTCACACATATTCTACCCTAAATAGTGAACAGTTCCAAAAATCAGTGATGAAAATGGAATAGTCATTTATAATACAGAAATTTAGACTTGATTTTCAAATAAAAGGAAATATATTGCCACTTAATCTTTTTCATGACATAACATAAGTCAGAGGACTTTTTTAGGAATAAAAAGAAATGAAAAGAGTAACTTTTACAGTTGACAATAGGTGATATTTTTATCAAGGGATTGCATGACAAGGATGTCTCATTAAAACAAAACGAAAATGACAAGTACATAGATTTCAGTACAAGAGACTTCAATAATGTGGAGAAATATAATTTGTAAGTACATGTATATACAAAAAAGTAAAACAAATAGGAAACAGTGTGCCTGATAAGATTTAAGAATGTTGGTCAGATAACTAATTTGTAATATTTATAACATCTGTATTATTACCTGTAAAAGATGCTTCTCTTTTCAGCAAACTAAGTGATATATCTACAGGTATGTTATGTTGAGTTTCTATGGTAACTGTTTCACCATTAGCAGGTTTGTAACAATCTATACCTGAAATAGCAATAAAAAATATTTTTCTTTATATACAAGCAATAGTTATTTTATTTATTTTTTTGTTGTTGTCAATTTAACATCACATCAACACAGTTAAGGTCACATGGCAACTTTCTGGTGGAGGAAGACCTTTAGTGACCTTCCATGCACCCAAGTCAGTAGAACCACTGACTTTCCGTAACCCAGCTGGATTGCATCCTCACTTCGATTACAAACCTACAGGGTTGAGGGGCAAATAGTTTAAAGTCAATGACCTTTACCACTAGGCCAAGGACAACCTTTATATAGTGTTTAATATTATTCCCTATGCCCTTAAATTCAAGTGGAGACAATGATTCTACTAATTTGAGAACTCTCAATGTTGAAACAGTTAGCAACAAATTCTTCCCAATACCATCTTTGTTGCTTGCAATCCTAAAATAACAATAACAAGTGATTGTCTGTTACAGGCAACATTTATTAATAAGCTAAAAAGGGGCAAAATACCAAAAATATGGCTTTCAGAATAATGTCCCATTTCTTACAACTTTGTCTTGTCATGATAAACAAGCATTCCAAGTTTCATGTTGGAACCTTTGAACATGTTTGAATAATGAGATACATTAAAGTTTTTGTATGATGAGATGAAGACAACAGAGCAATCATTCCAATCAGATGAACTTAAGTAATGCCCGATAGAACATTTTGTAAATATATATAATGAACAGAAAATTTGTCACATTTTACATCATTTTTTAAGGTCGTTGACTTCAATTCACTTGCCCGTCACCGCTGTGGGTTCATGACAAGGACTTTGGATTCTTTCATGTGAGGAAGCTACCCAGATAGCTTGCGGAACGTCAGTGGTTCTACTCAGGTGCCATTTGTGCCTGAAATAATGCACGGAAAGGCACCTGAGGTCTTCCTCCACCAGTAAAGCTGGTACGTCACCATATGACCTATACTGTGTCGGTGTGACATAAAACCCGATCAAACAAACATACAAACATCATTTTTTTGCATTTTACATCACTTTTTGCATTTTACATTATTTTTTGCAATTAACATTATTTTTCGCAGTTTACATTAATAACTGATATATGTTATATTTTCACACAGAACCAATATGATACACTACAGACATGTCATTCTGTTTATTATACATGTAATTGTGTATAAAAAATAGCCAGGTCATAAACAAATTTAATTTTAAAACAAGAACGTGTTTGTTAAACACAAATGGCCCAGGCTCTGATTCTTGTCAGTAGCAATATTTCAAAAAATGTTTACCCGTTCACTCAGTTATGGACAGAAACATTGCAACACAAGTTATATAGCTTGACAGAGTCATGGCATTTTGTAATTGTGAAATATATAAGTTGCCAAGTCATTGCTATGACTTGTGAAGTGATAAATATTCAACTTTATCAAATATATATAAATGTAAGAAATCTATACTTGGCACCATTGACCTTGACCCACTGACACCTATAGAATATCATGCAAGTTATCTTCCTACCAAATATGAAAAACACCTGTCAATAAATAAAGGCTGTATGGGCAAAAATGTGTAAAATCTATTTTGAGCATTGATGACCTTGACCAAACTGACCCCTAACTTCATCCAAAGGAAGAATACCATGCAAGTTAACTTCCAACCAAATATGAAATAAATCTGTCACTAAATAAAGGCTGTATGGGCAAAAGTGTAAAAATCTATTTTTAGCACTTGTGACCTTGACCCAACTGACCCCTAACTCCATCCAAAGTAAGAATAATATGCAAGTTATCTTCCTACCAAATATGAAATATATCTGTCAATAAATAAAGGCTGTATGGGCAAAAGTGTAATAATAAATTTTTAGCACTAGTGACCTTGACCCAACTGACCACTAACTCCATCAAATTTATGTTCCTATCAATTATAAACGACATCTGTCTGTAGAATATGGTTAATACACCTGTAAAAATGTAAAAATCTATTTTTAACATTGGTGACCTTGACATTGGTGACATTGACCTTGACCCAAATGACCCCTTACTATACCCAAAGAAGAAGGACCTCCCTTGGCATGTTTGTAATAAACATGAAAGACATCAACCAAAAAATAAAGGCTGTATGAGCAAAAATGTTTAAATTTATTTTCTAAACCAGTGACCTTGACCTTGACCCTAGAGACCACTTACTCCACAAAAAATTAGAGGACCATTAAAGGTATCCACCTACCAAATATGCCAGATATCATTAAATAAATCAAGCAATTAAGAGAAATTTACGATAAATCCAACTTGCCGGAATAGGTTAACCAGACAAGGCCCTATTTTCAAAGTGAAAAAAAGGAAATAACTGGGAAATATGGATGACACAGTTATATAACTTGGCACTATCATGTACTTTGTATTGATAAGTAAGTGTGGAAATTATGAAGCCATTAGTATAGATAGAACTTAAGATATTTCCAACTTGAACCATTATTCATTTTCTAAGTGCTGAAAAGGGCAATAACTTGGTAAATATGGAAGCCATAGTTATGTAACTTGACCAGATCATGTACTTTGTATTGATTAGAAAGTGTGTTAACTAAGAAGCCATTGGTACAGGTAGAACTTAAGAAAAACCCAACTTGCCGTTCTAGGTTAACCTTGTACGAACAGACGGACGGACGGTTCAATTACTATATGCCCGGGGGCATAAAAATTGTTTCGCCTATTTAATGTGTGTTTCATTATGATGTCGCTTCCAGTAATTTTATTATGTTATTCACTGATGAAGGCATACAACAGAAACATCAACAATAAATAATTACTGAATGCTCGTGTTTTTGTTGCTTGTTAATGATGTACATTATTCATACAACTACTTGCCAACCAATACATAACTTTTTATTTTTCCAATTTGCATATTTAGAAACCTAACAAAGTGCATATTTTTCAACATAGACCTTAAGCTCGTACCAAATTCTGTTTGAATCTTGTTTTTCAGAAAGTCCATTTTAGCTGCCTCCCCGTGTACCAACATGACATTCTTCGGTTCACACCATGATATAAGCTGCATAATTCCTTTAGCATCAGCATGGGCGCTGAATGACATATACTGTACTGATAACTTTACATCTATCTGAAATCAGGGAAATAAATTATTGTATCATATACTGTTCCACTTTTATGGCTGAATAAAAATTGCACTGCAGGCCCCATATATTTTGATGTCATGTCATTTACGTCACACAAACATAGCATAAGATTCTAAATCTTAGCGTTACATTATAAGTTTGTTAAAGAAAAAGTGATTTTTATTCCCAGTATGTGATAAATAGAATATTTGGTTTATACAGAATTAATTTTAGTTCGATTGTGTAAGAAGCTATAAGCTTATAGACACACTTCTGAATCTGTTCCTGGAACCAAACATTTCTAAACAATGAGAGTAAAGTTTCTTGCTCAAGCAAACAAGGACTTGCCCCTTGCGATCATTAGATTAATAGTCTGACGTTTTAACCACTAGGCCATGTTGCCACATAAACACAATATTATATTTGTGTAGCTTCATTACTAAATTTAACAAACCTGTTATATGTCAATCACTCACTAAGGAGAAGAATTTCATAAGACTTGTTGTCTTTCATTCTAATCCTGTTCTTTTTTTTTTAAAGAATATTTGAATTGCTCTGTGTATATTGTAAATTGTAACATGTATATATATTCTGAGAAATAAAATATGCTTAAACTAAACTAACAAACCTGTTGAATACAAAAATATTATGCTTGCCAAAGATTCACATGAGATAATTTCAGTCAACTAGAATAATAAATTCAGTATTGAACCTACACTCATGCAATATCCTCTTTATATTTTGTCCTAACCCTACTGAAAATTTACAATGCACTTGCCCCGGCATTGAATTTGGAACAGTCTATCGGAAATTTTAGGGATTTCAGTATAAAAACTTACCAACAGTAGAGTATAACTAGGCTCATACTAATGGCATATTCCATTATCAGTACTAAAATTCAGAAGGTTAGTCTTTGATTGCAGATGGCAATTGAAAGATCCCTACTCTGACCTTTCATTTGAATAACAATAGATTTAACCACCCTCATTTACATGTGCTGTTTTGTTAACAAATATGTTGTGGTGAAATTATTATTGCATCCACTAATCTGATGATTAGAATTGTGTAGGTCAGGGATCTATGCATAAGCCTCCATGACAGTATCTTGATTTTCTGGGACAGTCCTGGATGCCCAGGACATGGATGGTATGCAATAATTGAGACATATAATTTTTCTACGGAAAGCAAGAAAAATGTACAAAAATCTTTTTTATGATAAAGTATCTCATAGTGAATATATCTTGTTTGCAGTGAGATATTTTCTATATACCATCAAAATATTTATATAATATAGGTGTTCTCACATGTTGTTTATTTTCCATCTCAAGCCTTTTAACTCCATTCAGAATCTTGTGACCCACAGTGCCTGCTACACAATATCCTGGCATGATCACCTGATACACATAATATACACAATTAATTCATAATTATAAATGTTTTAACAGCTTTCTTTCATTTTGGCATTATAACAACAAAAATACTGTTAAATGCTTTATTTATCCAATTTATTTCAACCAAAGTTTTTTCACCTTTATTATATACATTTGTATATATAACAGGGGCCTATAAAATGCCTCTTCCCAATTGAATCTAACCTTACACCAGCATTTTTACTTCCCAAGTTAGCACTTTCAGCGATAATTCTTCCCAAAAACAAGAGGCTATAGGCTAATACCAATTAAGTGAGAAAAGTAAGTTTCAACTGCTTAAAAATAATTTCAAACCAATGACTCAGTGACAAGTATAAAATTTGAGCCGCGACACGACAAAACCAACATAGTGGGTTTGCGACCAGCATGGATCCAGACCAGCCTGCGCATCCGGGCATTCTGATCAGGATCCATACTGTCCGCTATCAGTTTCTCTACTTGTTATAGAGTTGGTAAGCGAACAGCATGGATCCTGATTAGACTGCGCGGATGCGCAGGCTGGTCTGGATCCATGCTGGTCGCAAACCCATTATGTTGGTTTTGTCGTGTCGCGGCTCAAATGTTTGAGCATGTGGGTACCATACAGAATAATTTGTATGTCTCTTGAGCCTATGCTTTGCAGTTAAGGTGCCTGCTTCTGAAATCAGGGAGAATATGGGTTCCAGCACTACTGGGGTCACAACCATGTTTCCTCATATGACACTTAAACTATTAAGATCGTGGAAGCATGACATGAGAACGGTTCAATTAAGCATCAAGTTGTCATCACAGTCGAGCTCACGATTCCTGCACTGAGAAAGAGACACTGTAATCACAGAGCCACCTTTGCCAACTTTCGGGAAAATCCCTTTGAAATGACTTTTTGAATATGTTACAGGGTGAGAAAAATATGCAGCCTGACCCGGACTTGAACCCAGGACACATGGAATACCGCATTGCAGCTTTAACAACTGAGCTATTTGACCACTTACACACTATTTTCTTGAAATAGTGAACAGTTTTGAACTGTGACATATAAAATAAAATACATTATTCATAATCAACCAAGATATCTAGGTAATTTTCAGTACATAAATTTCTTATTTATTAAACAAAATGCAAATCAATCACTGCTTTACAAGTAAAACTAGAAAAAAGAATAATATGGTCTACATTACTTACCATATTTTGCTCGTGCGGTGCCCATTTTTTAAAGACCTGTAGTGATAGACCAGCATGCAACATTCCCGGGGTCGCAAACACCACCATCGGTCCCGGATTCTCGATATACGCCCGATCAAATGGTTTGATATGTTTAAATTCAAACATGTTTCTCTGTACAAATGTGTTTTTGATTTTTTGACTGGTCCATGATATAAATAGTTTGTAGTAATGATTTGCCTGAAATATACATCAGGAATATTTCTTGATTCAATCACAAATTTCGCAATATACTCATATCATGATTTTACACTTGTGTGTTATGAATATAACATATTGTAAGTTAATGCATTTTAATCATTTATTCAGAAGATTTTCTTTTTATTTCCAGCACATGACCTATTAGTAGGACAGAATGATCAACTATTCTCAGAGCTGTTAGTACAGTAAGAGCCTGGATAATGTAGAATTTTCAAAAAGGGCAATTATTCTGTCAAAAGCCATGTAAGGTATGTGCCTTGAACAGCAACCTTTTATTATGCTCTCAAATAAGTGTGTGAAATTTCAACCCATTCCCGCCAGTAGTTTTGGAGATACCAACTTGCCCGCAAAAACTTAACCAAAGTATGACGCCCATGCTAAGGTGTGTACATTAGCTCTCTCTACTCTTTGAACAGTCTAGCTTATAATCAGCTTATACAGGCAGCCTGGAAAGAAATGTGAAAGGTTTAAAAAATAACTTATTTCTGAGACATGTCACATTCAGTGTTTTCTTGTTACCTTTTCAGTCAGTCCGAGACTGAAGTATATCGGTATATTGAGATTCATTCTCTCCCAGTAACTTTCTAATAATATACATAACTCTTGTGCTCTACCCAAGGCAAACACTGGTATCAAGACCTGAAATGTAAAATCATCAATTATCAGCAATTCCCCATTTATCTAAACAGTTTTTAAAACTAATATTATTTATTTTACTCCCGTTAAATGATAACAATAAAGTCAATAACAGTGTAGAGTCAAGACTGAAAGCATGTATATGCAAGTATGTAAGCCTGACAGCACAAACATAAAAGCCAGACAGCAACACCATGAAAGTCTGACAGCACAGACAGAGGTCTGACGGCACAGACACAAAAGTCTGACAGGACAGACACAAAAGTCTGACAGGACAGACAGAAGTCTGACAGCACAGACACAAAAGGCTGACAGCACAGACACAAAAGTCTGACAACACAAACACAGACAGAGGTCTGACAGCACAGACACAAAAGGCTGACAACACAGACACAAAAGTCTGACAGCACAGACACAAAAGTCTGACAGGACAGACACAAAAGTCTGACAGGACAGACACAAAAGTCTGACAGGACAGACACAAAAGTCTGACAGCACAGACAGAGGTCTGATGGCACAGACACAAAAGGCTGACAGCACAGACACAAACGTCTGACAGCAGACACAAAAGTCTGACAACACAAACACAGACAGAGGTCTGACAGCACAGACACAAAAGGCTGACAACACAGACACAAAAGTCTGACAACACAGACACAAAAGTCTGACAGGACAGACACAAAAGTCTGACAGCACAGACAGAGTCTGACAGCACAGACACAAAAGGCTGACAGCACAGACAGAGGTCTGACAGCACAGACACAAAAGGCTGACAGCACAGACACAAAAGTCTGACAACAGACACAAAAGTCTGACAACACAAACACAGACAGAGGTCTGACAGGACAGACACAAAAGGCTGACAACACAGACACAAAAGTCTGACAGCACAGACAGAGGTCTGACAGGACAGACACAAAAGTCTGACAGGACAGACACAAAAGTCTGACAGCACAGACAGAGGTCTGACAGCACAGACACAAAAGGCTGACAGCACAGACACAAAAGTCTGACAGCAGACACAAAAGTCTGACAACACAAACACAGACAGAGGTCTGACAGCACAGACACAAAAGGCTGACAGCACAGACACAAAAGTCTGACAGCAGACACAAAAGTCTGACCGCACAGACACAAAAGGCTGACAACACAGACACAAAAGTCTGACAGCACAGACACAAAAGTCTGACAGCACAAACATGTAAGCTGCCTTGGCTCAATACTGGTAACACACATGTCATTATGGCAGTTGGCATTACAAACAGAAGGCATACTTAATTACTTTAAAACAGATGACATATTTCGCATAATATAATATATACCTTTGTACACATATTGTAAATTAAACATACAAACATCAAAACTTACAATTTATGAGACGGAAATTTCTATAAAAAATAATGTTAAATTTAGCATTTAGCATGGAATGATCAAGCTTGCAATAATAACCTTTCCACCTTTCTCAACACAGTCGTGTACTTTCTTGAGAAAGTCCCTTTCCCTGCATCTTTTGGACTCTCGTATTGTAGTGGCGTATGTAGATTCTGTAATAAGCAGATCTGGGCGGCATTTATCTATCCAGGCAGCCCCTAAATGTCTGTCAGGAGTCATATTATAATCACCCTATAGATGAATAAATGAAATAAACTTTGTTTCTTAATAAAAACTTCAGTATAAGATAAACATAAAAAGAGAAATACAATAAGATGGCTTTCACACAATTTTATTTGCTTTAGGCACCATGTGTCCGCATGTAAGATAAAGAAATTTGAGTGGACTGGTGGACTGGTGGCCTAGCGGATAAGGTGTGTGACTACCCAACATTGGTCACAACTATGTATCCTTCTTTCATATGACACAAGCACTGGTTAATCCCAAAAAGCATAATTGACAGGGATTAATAAATATAAATAGCAACACATAATCAAGATAAAAAACTTGTTTAACCTAACTAGTGAAATTGAATTGTAATTGAAACAAAACCTTGTTTACACCAAGGCTTGAAGCAAGTCTTTAGTACCAGAAATTAATTTTCCTTAGTATTTCATTACTCACAAAAAAGGAAAAGAAATCCGTAACTCAAATACACTGCAGCTACGTACTTCTAATTCTAAGAAAGTTTCAATTTTTTTATAGAAAAATTTATGTATCTGAACCAAAAAAAATCTAATCATTAAACATAACTGCACTTAACTTTTTTTTTTCATCTCATCAAAAGTCTAGGTCAATCCAACTGGGAAAATTTTAAAGGTGTAAAAATGCGATTAATTTTGAAAAAAAACTTGTGAAACTTTTAATATTTATTAACTCAAACTTGTGCAATTTTTTGTTATAATTAACATCATTTTGGTAAAAATCAGCAAATTTTAGCCTTTGAATATGGGTTCCTAAAACCAAACCAGTCTTAAAACGAAGAATACAAGACTAATAACACTTACAGTATAGACTAAAGACTGTTGTCCAACTCGTACATGAAACATGGCGGCACCCAGTACATGACCAGCATAGTACGCCTTGATTTCTAGTTCATCATCCACCTGAAATCAAATAACATATTACATAAAAATCAAGCCATTTACTTTAAAGTGGATTGGTCTAAAATAAGCACATTTTTCATAAGTATTTTATCAAATATCTCTTGATCAAAAAGTTAATGTTGGAAGAGTAATATGTTTTTTAGTCTGATGATTAATACAATATTTGTATATTTTGACCTCTTTTTAGTAATTTACTAATATTGTTAGCACTGTTTGCAACGTGTATATCAAACTCTTTGTTTACTTCTTATATTTTACTTTTAAATAAATTTTCATTTAGTTTTGTTTAAACTTTAAGTCTATAGTTTATTTCCCCTTTTTGTTCATTCTATATTATATAACAAAAATGCTTCTTACTAGTCCTATAAAATTCATAAAATAAGACAGGTACACATATTATTACTTTCATTTAGCAATTTTCTTGTAGGGCAGATAATAATTTTTTTTTTTTTAAAGATTTACCTGTATAACTTCATGCAGATTGACCGCTTTAACTTTCTTCATGCATGACTTGATCATTTCTGAGGTGAAAAAGTTTGTCTCCCCTTTCCGATCCACGGTGATCTTGCGGAAATCTTCCTATTAAATCATAAGAAATACCAATGCATCATTCATTTGATATTTAGATCTCAAGCTTCCAGGAACATGATTTTCTTATCTATATTCATAATATATTGCAGCAAGATAATAATAGCATGATGATTATAGCTTACATGATGTTTTCTGTTCTGGATACACCTTACAATGAAAAACTAATACTAATACACTAACACTATACTTCACTACACTAACACTATACTTCACTACACTAACACTATACTTCACTACACTAACACTATACTTCACAACACTAACACTATACACTACACTACACTACACTCACTACACTACACCTTACTACACTAACACTATTTTTCACTACACTAACACTATACTTCACTACATTAACACTTTACTTCACTACACTTACACTATACTTCACTACACTACATTTCTCAACACAAAACCTATATTTCATAACACAACCCTACATTTTAATACACTACACCAACATTTCATCATGTACACTAAATTTCACAACTCTACACTTCACTACACCACACTACATTTCAATATACTACTAACACTACTCTACACTACACTACATTTCACTACATGTACACTACACTTATATAATGTATAACAATATTTCTTGACTAACCAGTAATATTGGACATATAGCTTTAGTTGGATGTGTCATGTAGATAGGACCGTCATAACCCACCATCTCTGACATGTACGGTAATGCTCCACAATGATCAAGATGAAAGTGACTGAAACACATACAAAACTTTCATTGTTATCCTTGTAACAAAAGTAAGAAAGCCAAATGATATATCACTGATACATGTATAATCTTCAAGATGACAATCAATTGTAAACAATTCAAATTCTAATAATTTCATATACTACATGAATTCACTTAATTTCATGGTCAATAACTTTCATGGTTTTGTCACAAAGAATACTTTTATTGGTACTTAATTTTGTGAATTTTGTGAATTTTTTTTTTTTTTTTTTTTTTTTTTTTTTTCAAAAGGTTAAATCGAGGGTTCAAAGGTAAAAGGTAATAACTGCCATTTCAAGATTTCGAGAAAAACGCAAAAAACATATTTTTTTCATACAACTTTATTTTCCGTAATATTGTTATAACAATTTTGATTCTCCCATATTTGTTGACTACATTAGATCATATTTTGTTAAGTTTACATTGCTTGGTGCTGATAAAACACTGTAATTATAGTTTGTTTTAAAGTTCTAAGATCAAAATAATATCATTTTACAGAAGTAAAAGGTAATAAATGTACTTAGATCCTGTCAAGACTACAAGTTTGAGCAGTAAAAGGTAATAACTGCACTTACGACCTTTTACTTCTGAAGGTTTAGCAATAAAACTTAGAGATAAACTGTGGTAAAAGGTTATAAGTGCAGTTATAGCCTTGTTCCTCTGAAAAATTTAGATGTTGCAGTAATTGTTACTGTTGCAAATTTATCAATTATGTCCTTACTTTGAAGAACCTTACGTAATGTAATTAACACAATGCACATTAATACTCGTACACAAAATTAACACTTTTCATTCATAGAAATATGAAATATGTACCTGCTCAATATTTAGATTCTACAGAAATAAATTAATAACTAAAAAGTTTACGAAAATACGCACTTAAATCTAAGTTTACAAATTTCATTTATTTTGAATGTTCTCTGGTATATAATCGAACTGAAGTCAAACAGACCCCAGACATCAGCAATTAAGGATATTAGTGACCCATATCATAGTTAAGTAAATAAAGACTACTGTTTCATGTCACAAAATGTGAATGTTTGTCATTAATTATTCTATGACCTCCACTCATCTTCTTCACTCTCACTAACAGAAGGCACTGAAAGTTTGTCTTTTATAGATTTGCTGCATGGCAATGACTCATAGTATGATTCGCACTCCTTCGGAATTGTTCCAGAGGCAACAAGTGACATCAAATCAGCTTTTGCAGCAGATATTGGAAGCTTCTCTGTATAAGCCTTTCGTGGAGCCTTAAGAGACTTTTCTTTGCTTCTGTTCTTCTTCTGCATTAACCTAACTGCCTTGAACTCACTAACCACAAAACCATAATACTGTATTTTTGTCTTTATCTATCTCCAGTCATTACGTCATTTGATAACGTCACATGTTTAGCAGCAAAACAAAACTACATATAGATGTTTTTTTATCGGGGAAAAAGAAGAATGAAACCATTTAATTATTCTAAAAACATTATTAAAAGCAGGATAAAACAAATACATGGTTGGTGTCGGGCTGGAAAAGGTTTATCCGGTTCACTGCGAAAGTGAATTTGGCTTGCTAAAGCTCGCCAAGATACACTTTCTAGCTCACCGGATAAGCCCTATCCATCCCTAAATCAACCATGTATTGTATATATATTCAGCCAATTAATACGTTCACCATCAACATCGATTTTCATTAAGCAAAAGTTTTGTTCTTTGTACAACTTGTAATCTAGTATGTCATTGTATTTTATTAGAACGACAATATATGGTTGCTTCCGGCGTTGGTAGGATATAACTGTTTCCCACTGCGATGGAACATGAACTATTGTAAGGCTTTTTGCATGATTGATAGATGCATGTATGGAATTTGCATTCCATTAATGAATGGCCAATTTCAAGAAATGTGTGGTTTTACCATTGATGTGTGGTATATCTTGGACACAGTGAACTAAGCAACTTGCAACAAACTGATTGCAATTCTGTCCTCCACATGCATTACTATATAATGTCACTTCTTCAATACCAGATGTCTTACTTGCAACAGAGGTTACATACAAGTACACAAAAGTTCCTACTTTGCACGAGCCTGGTTTCCCCTCCAACAGATAACAAGTCCCGTTACCATTTCCCAGTTCATAGAATGACAAATTGCAACAACACAGTTTTCTTTTGTAACGAAGATCACCAATTAAACTGAGTGGTGTTTTCAAAATATGCAGACACAGAAAACTTTGGATCTTTCTTTGTGCGTTTTTTATCGGCTGATTTTTTCATTCTAGCACTGTTTTTTTCTTTTTGGTCACTTGGTGTACTTGATATTTTGCTTTTGTTACCTCATCTAGTCTATCTTCTATTCTCAAAGTGTCATACAGATTGCAGAGTGGACATTGATCTTTCTTAGGACGGAAGAAAAAAGTTATATTCTGTACTAAAATGATTCTGTACACAGCCTCTGAAACACACTTTCTATTTTGTCCTTTGCATTTTTCTACATTCAGTGAGTATATTCGTTTTATATTTAAATCTTGCGTTAGATACTTTCTGTTGGGGTCTTCGTATGTAGTGTGATTCAACAGTCGGAAAGCTTTCGTTGTGTTTCTTTACAAATGATCTGTGATATTCCGTGGTTTTATTTCCAGGCACAGCTTTCCCTCTCTTGTCATTTCCAACATTTAACCCTGCCACTTTGTGCTTAACTGCGTTTGCAACTGTTTTGGAACCGCATCGATAGTTTTTAGTAAAAAATTCTGGAAACAAAGTGATCCCTCGGAAGCATTAATCACAACAAAATTACATAAAAATTGCAGACTCGGTTTGATTGAGTCTGTACATGAGAGATAATGAATAAGTGCAACATCCCTCACGCCCTCTTTTCTACCTGTGTGAAAAACAATTCGAAATAGTTCTTTGTTTTGTTCTCTGTTTAGATACATTCCCTTGTTCTTTATTGGCAACATGGAAACAAATGAATTGCCTCTGACTTATGTAATCAACCATTTACCAGTATGTACTGAATATTTTCTGTCTTTCATATTCGGTTATATTCTCGCTGCATTTAATTCTAAAAGATAAATTTCCTGGAAAAAGAGATAACAGATAGTGCCTGTGAACTGTATGAATGCAGCATTCTGTCAGGAGAAAAAGGTGATAAAATCAGTTATAACCTTTTTCCACTACAGATTCTTCACAACATGTGGAGCAACAAGTAAACAACAGGTAATAAGTACACTTAGAACCTTTTACCCCTAAATAATTTGTAGAAAAGAAGTTATTACAAAATACTTTTTGATTCTTTGCCCTTATAAGGATTGAATACTTATATAATATTTTCGTCAGACATAAAGGACAATAAGTACATTATAAAAAACATAAAAAGTCAATTTCGGCAAAAGTGGCAGTTATAACCTTTTACCTTTGAACCCTCGAAATGTAATAGTGATGCAAAATATCTTACAGTAGAGAAAATGAAATTTCTTTGGATCTTAAATTTGTGGATTAACCTATCCATAAAAATCACGAAAATAAATGCCCCACAAATAAAAATAATTTTGCGGTATATTATATTTACAATGGGACAACCAACCAGGTGTATGTGCCACTATTTTGTCATGCTGATTGTGGAAGGGTATTTATGGTCCAAAGTAAACTGTGTATTAAATTAGAGAAATATAAGCCAACTTATGTTAAATTTTATCATTCCTTTAGTATTTGAATGGTATAAACAGGATGTTATGAAAAGTTATTAATACAATGTTTTAAAGGCCCATTATACTCTAGAAATGTGTTAACAATATCTACCTGATAATTATACAGTCTAAATGTTCTGTCAATCTCCCTTCTCGTGTAATAAAAGTGAAGTCTGGAAAACGCCTCTGTAAAAAGTAATGTATAATTAGTGATTCAACATATTTCATTTAATAAGTCCTGCAGACACTGTAAGGAAGTTCCCACATTTTTGGGGTATTTCAAACATGCAGGGTCTTCCTCTCACTTTGGGAACATGACCCGACCCACATAATTGAGAATTTTATAATATTTATGACAAATTGGGAAAAACTGACAACATATTCTATACATAAAAACACAATGAAATCAAATATTTGGTTAATCAAACCCCTTTTATATTGCACTGGCATAAGCACATATTACAATTTGGAATGCAAGATAAAAAAAATTTCTATGGCACAGTGCAGTTAAATCACGTAAATGTAACAAAATGACAATAATTTTATTTATTTATTTTTTTTTTTTGTTCCTTGAATTGGGAATTTCTTCTTAAAATAAGGAAAATAAATAATTTTTTGACATTGGGATTACAGTGATTGTCCTGCTTATACAAAAGGCCTCTTCCAAATTGAAATTTTCTTTAAAATCATGCAGTTTTCCCAAAAATCTGAACTTAAACCTGCTTTTTTTCTTCCTTAAATTAGCAATTTTAGCAATAATTTTTCCCAAAGTCAAAAGGCTTAGGCCTTTATCCAATTAAGTAAGAAAAATCACTAGATCATGACGCAATAATCCACTCATAAATTGGGCCAGAAAAAAAACATGCATGCACAACACTTAAGTAGAACTACTGAACTTCCACAACCTACCTGGATACCTGCTTGTATAAATAAAAAGTTACCAGCACCAACAGTAATATAAGGGGCAAGTTTAGTTATAAATGCCAAAGACCTAATGATTCAGCAGCACTTCTGAATTCAGTAAAATTTAAAAATGAAACAACTAATATACATTATTTACTTTATTTGAGACAAATTCTAAAATGTTATTATCTATAAGCTTACACAGTATTCCTTCATTATAAAAACTTACATCATCGTTAAAGCCCATGTGCATCCCACAATCCAGCATAATGTTCTTCCCTCCAATTGTGACCAAAATACAACTTCTACCAACATCTACAACATACACAAAAACCTATTTTACATCCCTTGGCTTCATATGATTGACAGGAGGTCTTGTCAGAGATAAAAATCATCATCAACAAGAGCAAAACATGTTATGTTAACGCTCATCCGTAAAAAATATACGTTAAAAAAGGGGGCATAACTCTAATAATATAGCTTTCAGAATGATTCCCCTAGTCAATCTACTGTGCCTTGTCATGATGATGATAAATTTCATGTAATACCTTTTAAATTGTTTGAGTAAAATGGGCTACATAAAAGTTTTTGCATGACTACGATGCAGCAGCAATCAAAATAGTTCCCCTTATACTTCAAAGCAGAAAACTAAACAAAGCTAAAAATGAATTTTTACTTAACTTCATTTTAAAAAAAAAAATTGCCAATAAACTCTGGAATTTTATTAAATATAAGTTTTGATAATGATCTTAATTATCTCTGAAAATTGACATGTAACTCAATTATAGCTTATGAATTAATGACTATATGAGTATACATTTGTAGTTCAAAACTTAGCTTTATATATTGATGAATATGCCAAAATAACCAGCTCACCTTGTCCTGCACCTGAAAAAAACAACACACACATAATTATCAACTATAAACTGACAAACATATGTAAGAAATAGAATCATAATTTATGGGGAAAAAAATATACAAAATAACTCCTAATATGTTGATCAGTACTATTTAGTTTTCATCATTTAGCTTTTTTGCATTACCACTTCTGATATTCATTTTCTGAAATTAACATACAATAAGCAATCTCTTTCAACATTTATATGTCATATTACCATTACATTTATATGTCATATTACGCCATTATATGATACCAAAATAATGATTACAAAAGTAAATTTCTTGTCCAAGCAATAAGAGTATAGTTCTTGGCATTGCATTGTAAATAGCTTGTACATGGTGTAGTCCAACTAATTAGACTTATTAAAGAGACATTGAGATAATTTTGGACAGGCGTCTTCCAATGGTTAAAAAAAAAAATGGGTCAAACTAGTCACGCCAAATTAATTAGGTATAGCATTAATTAGTCCTGGCTCAGCAAGGACAATGTAAACAAAAACCCAGGATCATTCTGATGATTACTTGGATAGTTGCACTACGCTTTGACAATATCTCCCCGCTGAGCCAGAACATTAATAACTCTAAATCTAGCTTTGGCACATCACAATATTTTTACTCACAGATGATTGCTTGAACATTAATCTAGCTTTGGCACATCACAATATTTTTACTCACAGATGATTGCTTGAACATTAACATTACTGAGTTTAGATCTTTACAAGTTTTGATGGTAAATGGGATTTTCTTTGCAATCCATGAGTATATGTAAATTGTATCCAGTGTTGCATCTAGGCTGTGTGATTGCACATTTCGCACATAATTTTTGCAGATTTCACATTTTAATGAAGTCAATGCTCGCCAAATTGCGCATCAGACAATCCAGTTAATATGCAAGAGCACAGTACTGATGGTTAGATCTGCACACTTTACTAGTATTCGTCAATATTTAATAGTCGTCAATATTTAATTTTTTTGTTTCTGTTGTTGAGCAGACAATTACTGTCAAAAAATGCATAAACTAATATACATTTGTCACGGTTCGGAACTGTTCACTATTTCGGTAGAAGATGTGTAAGCGGCCGGATAGCTCAGTCGGTAGAGGGTTGTAATAAAAAGCGAAATGGACTCCATTTCGCGAAATGAACTTACCGCCTACGAAATGGACATTTGTTTGTTTAACCGTGATGAGTAATATTATTTTTATTAATTTATGTTTAACATATGACATAAAACTACAGATTGAGCCAATTAAATTATTACTATTTTCCTATTTTATAGTCATATTTCTGAAAATATTCTGGCCTCTACGAAATGGATTTTTCGGCCACGAAATGGAGTTTTCGCTTACGGAATGGACATTTACTTTACAAATTATGGTGTAACTGACATGTCACAAAGGGTATCTTTTCTATTCACTTACGTTTAATCTGGGACAACAAATATTTTTTTTCCCAGGTTAAACATATGATATAAAACAGAATCTCTATATTTGAAAGACATTGTATAATACACTGTTCATATAACTATGTGGCATTATTATACGATTGTTTTCTTAAATAATGAAAAAAATATTACCAAAATTATTTAAATAGTAATTTTATGTCATATATCACTTGTTCGTTATTAAAAATGATATTAAATAGTACACTTAAACCAAAATTTAAGAAACATTTAATGTCCATTTCGTAGTCGAAAAGTTCATTTCGCGAAATGGAGTCCATTTCGCATTCTATTAATACCGGTCAGTAGAGTAGCGGTACGGTATTCTAAAGTCGCGGGTTCGCGTCCGGTCAGGCTGCACATTTTTCTCACCCTATGACGCATTATTCTCACCCTGTGATGCATTAACTGTAAGGTAAATGCATGTGCCCCATATTTTTTTCAAATCCCCCACATTTTTCAGTTAAGTGGGGTACAATCCCCAATAATTTTAAATTCAAGATGCAACACTGGTATCAAAACAAGACTAGTTCTATCATATGATCATCACAAATTGGTAAGGTATCAGTTGACAGACAACATTTTACTTAAAAGGTTCAAAATTATTCTTTAAAAAGACAAACCTAAAGGTGTAATCGTAATCTCTGCCATTGTTTTCGCGTTTTTATAGCATTAAACCTTATTTTTTGTTGAAAGGTTTCTCTTGTTTATGGAAGCTGACATGTTGCAATTCTGCACTGAATAATTTGTACTTTCGGTTCTGAAAAATATTACTATTTCCAATTCTTATGTGATACGATTTTTTGAGTTAAGATAATCTTTGGTTATTAATTTATATATAGGAATGAATTTAAAAAAATACTCTTGCAATATTTACACAATCACAAGATTTTATAACAAATCAAAACCGAAAGTACTATTCAGCCCAAAATGGCGTCAGAGTCGGACCACTTTGATCTGCAAAGGTTAAACGACCTGTTAAACGCTTGCTACGATGAATCAGAAATAATTTGTTTGGATAATTATGTGCATGCATACGATGAGATTTCAAAGTAAGTATCAGTTTCTGTTTCAAATTGATTGTTGATATATAAAATCCGTTTTTTTAACATGAATTCGCGAATATTGATTTTATTGATCAGTGTGATTTACTTCTATTAATATTTTCTTCCTGCTTTGGAAATATAACTTTCAAACAAATGATTTCAAGTTGTAAATGGATCTACTACCTTTAAATATTTCTGCATTTTCTTTTATTTATTTTTTTTAATTTATTTATTTATTTATTTTTTGCACTCATTTAAAAAAGTCAGTCCACCACAAATTGCACTTAGTTCCACATCCATTCCTACACACAGCACATCTCAAGACAAAGACATTTAAAATGAATGCCCGTGCACAATAACTAAGATCCCATTCAAGGTAAATAAATACTTAAAAATTAAACAATGTATTTGCAGACGACACGGAAAAGGTTAGGAAGTTATATTTATTTTAATAAACAGTCAACGGGTCCTTACGGCTAGCCAAAAGTTCTACCCGTAAGTGAGTCTCGTTTGGCTAGCCTGGACACACTGTATTGTCTAACCGTACGGCACTTTTTAAAATTATATGAAAGTCGAAAATGCATAATTATGTACTTTTGTTTCGTTAAACGAGGATTTTAACCAAGGACCCGCTTTTGTCCTCAGACTTTATTAAAAATGCTTTGTAAAAAAAGGAAAAGAAGGAAAATAAGGATAGCATTGTCATCGCGATAAAAGTGTCAAAGTTACATTACGCATTATACAAAGTACATTATATATGCGTATGCAAAGTTATATCAATGATTAAATAATAAATAGTTTAAGTTAAAACGTTTTTGTTTTTTATGATTATATAAGATTTTTATTGTTGTTTTTTTTGTATGAAAGATTAATTATTAAATCATTTTTTGTTGATTAAGCACATGGAATGAATAATCATAACAGCCAAAGAAGCTTGTTTCATAACAGCATGATCTGAATGGAATGAATAAATAAATAGAACATTGAAAAAAAAATACAAAAAAACCCACAAAAAAACAATATATGAGCTATAATTGAATTTTTGAATTGATTATTCATTTTCAACATAAAAGCAAAATCAATTACCCTAAATTAAAGCCTATAGTACAGGACTTTTAGAATGCATTTCACGGAACATGCAAACTTTCCTTACTGTATAATGATGGACAAACTTCTACTGTCAGTAATTGATGCAATTATCAGAACACAACAACAATTATTTTTGGTACTTTTTCATTTTCACTTTCATATAATTTTGAAAAGTGCCGTAAGGCTAGACAATACAGTGTGTCCAGACTTGCTGTACATGAGTCATAGGGGAAAAAAATGGATATTTACAACAGTTGCCAAACAATTTCTTTAATCATGTTTATTGATCATTTTATTTTTTTCAAATAACAGGGATTTTTTTGGCTTGTTTTATAGCGGATATTCGGTCATATTCCTAGTTGAAAATAGTATAATATTTTCCCAATCCACAGGAAAAAATTCCCAATTGAAAGTTACAAAATAAAAATATTGAATAAAGAACTCTAAAATCTTTGAAAATAAGGGCTTCTTCAATGTTACAGTGCTTAAATGTTTGAAGATAACATCCTAGACAGTGATTGTTTGCATTCATTTAATCACTGCAAATTGTCAGTCATGCATTTTTTCACTATTTTTAACAAAATTATAAATATCGCTGAAATTCCAAATTCCATGGGTATGGGTCAAGCTCCTAAAATCCTGAGAAAAAACCCTGATTGACTTTAATTACAAGCGTTGCAAATGTATTTGAAATGAAATTATAAAAAAAAGAATATCAGCCTTTTAAAATGAATGTACATTAAATTCTGGATATACAAAATTTAGGTTTACCATAACGATAGTAAGCATATGAACTGAACAGAAAATCAGCAATTGTTATGTTGTTAAATTTGCTAGATTACAGCACTAAGTGATGAGTCTGTGCCCGTGTTACTGGTGAACCAGCAGTTCATTGATTTCATGATCTTTTTTTTTTCCAAAACTATATTTTTAGTAAAATAGATTAGGAAAATGAAATAGATATTTATTTATTTATTTTTTGATACCGAATTTCTTTCTGATGCAAGCTGTCTCAAATAATTTACTGACATTATATGTTTTTACATGTAATGTAAACAGTATTTAATGACAGTAATCATTCCTTTTCTAGGGGACCCAAAAGCTTTTATTATTGTTTTACACCTCTTGTCAACTTTAAGGATTAAAATGCCAAAAAGATTCACATTGAACATATATTGTAATTATTTAATATCATTTTTTTCTTCTTTTCAGGTTGCTCAGATTGATGGGAGCTGTATTTGGATTTGTCAATTCAGATGTTGTAGAAAAAATTGGAATTCTTAGAGACTATCGAAAGTCTGACATTGGCGACCATTTTAAAACTATACAAAGCATGATCAAATATGAAGTGGAAACAAACACGACCAATAATAAGAAGAAAGCATCTGGATGCAGAACGTTACTGAGACTCCATCGAGCTCTAGAGTTCATCTCCGACTTCCTGATCGCTGTGAAGGATTCAGATGAACATGCCAAACTCTCAAGCGTCTGCTCTAAGAGTTATTATCGTACCTTATCAAAACATCATCCATGGATCATCAGGAAAGGTGTGGATGTTGCAGTGTACACGATACCGTCCCGCAAGCACTTCATGGAGAAGTTGAAGATGCATGATGTAAAGGAGACGGAAAGGGTTCTTGGAGAGACGGGAGCTCTTGGCATGCAAATATTTAATGTTGTGGAGAATTTGTATAAGGAAAACAAACTTCTGGATCTACCATAGTTAGTTTAGGTGACTTAAATTATACAAATATAATGTTTATATCAGGACTTATATTTCCAGTTTTACATGTTGCATTTTGAAAAATTTGTGTTGGTTAAGTTTAATAGACGTTCAGCTTAAGCTTTAAGAAACTTATTTAGTCATTTACAGTAAGTTTTGTTTGAGATGTCAGGATATATATAAATATGCATGTATATTTTTCTTCATTATCTTGAATACTTCACAATATCCTTTGTATTGTAGTATATATATATCAAAGATTTACAATTTTATTATTCTAATCATAAACACCATATAAACCTCACTTTTTATTTCCAGTTTTGAAATTTCTTTTAAAATTTGGATAAATTTTGTACTTAACCCATTGCTTCATGAGCATTTTGTGAAAAATGGCTGTTTTCATTGAAAAGTCTCCCGTTACAAGTTCAAATTGCTATAATACTATAAAAACTGCTTCAACACTAATCAAACTTGGCACAAATGTTGACTGGACCATTGCCCTTGCAACAACATGCTCAGGCTTAAATTTTCTGTTACCATGGCAACGAGGGGACATCTCAAAATTGCCAAAAATCACTATTTTGCGTTGATTTTTTCCATCAAAATTGATTTCAAAGTGCTGCAACTTCTCAATGGATTGAGATAGAGTCAAATGCTTTTCAGCGTTGGTAACACGTTACCTTATGATCAATCTGGGGTCATTTACAGCCTCTCACAAGTCCAAAATTTTCTTGGCGATGAGGGGGACTCCACCCCCCTTCAAACCCCCCAAACAGAAGGGGGCACATCCCCCTTCTGGCAACCCCCTGATGTATCTTTTGGTTGGGGGGCCGCGCCGAAAAAGAGGTCACTTTTTTTAACAACATTTCTCAAACAAAAACAAGTGTTTGGGGCCTAAATAAGGCATTTTTTCATCATTTGAGACAACAAAAAGGGGGGGGGGTGAAAAAGGCGTTAAAAGGCGTGTATATGAAGTAATGGGTTAACAAACACTTAAGGATAATTTTCTCTTTATTCATTCAAAGTTTGAGACATGATGGACTATAATGATAGAATTAGAATGTTTTTATAATGGAACTGATACATTGTAACTAATGTATAAAATTTAGTTTATTTTTGAAGACCCTTTCAACGTATTGTTGTTTTAAATTTATCTGTTGTTTTCATAGGTAACACTTCATCTTGATATACCTAATATTGACAATCGACAGTGCAAAAATAGAAACTGGGCATGTCCATTACTGGCATTACATAATATATTCAGGTTTATTTCAAGACTGATAAATGATAGGTTGTATGTTTTAAAGTCAGCATTGTATGTTTTAAAGTCAGCAGTATATTAATTAATAACTGTATCCAGTGATCATTTTGTATGAAATATATGCTGAATATAAAGGCCAGTTATCTCAAATGATAGTCAAACATTTCTTTATGACAACTTTTTTTCATGGATTCATAGAGCTTTCATAGTGATCTCATTGTATTTTGTTATGCAACAAAAAATGTATTTATTATTATTGTCATGTAAAATTTGTAAGAAATTGTATTTGGAGATGACATTATATGTGGTCAAAAAGTCTTATATTGTAATAATGACATTTGTATAATGTAACATTTAGGATACAAAATAAGAAAATTCTTGTTTGAAATTTTCTGAAACTACTGCTGATATTCATTAAAAATTTTGAAACTTCATTCAATTACATGTCTTTGGGATTTTAATCTCGGTCACTTCCGAAGACTCGTATCTCTTGATGTGGATTTTGAACAAAAGATGGCTCTTTGTGAACTTGCACAAAGAGCTTGCACTATGTCATGTACATCATATTTTGAATAAGTAATCTCTTTTGTTAATTCCTACATTGTCAAGACTCTTGTTTTACAATCAAGCACTGAGAGTAGTCTATGCTGGCTGTCCGATTGACAACTCTTGTATGTAATTTTGACAGTTTATAATAGTTTATAAAGTTACTTATTAAAATTTGCTCCTTTATAATGATTTATGGATACTATAAACTTTACAAGTAACATTGTATCTTCAGTCTTCTGTTGCCAAATTTTCCATGATGAAAGTTACAATGTGTTTGATCATTAATGATCTTATCTTATGAAACAAATGTTAGAAGTTGAGAATTTTGAAATTTCATTTTTATTATGATGAGGAAGAATATTGTTTCATATTGATTGATTGATTTTCATTATATTCAAAAAACTTGTTTGCTTTGATTCAAATTTAGCCTGATTTAACTATTCTTTCCATGGTTGGTATCAGATATATATAGTTGTCATAGCAACTAAAATACATGTATGAATTATGCAAATTTTCCTTTCATTTTGAGTATTTCTTCATAACATTACCTGTACTAGCAGATTAGAACTATATTTTCCGTTCTTTATATTTTTGTATGTTTGATTGGCTGAAGATATTGTAAGTGACAGTGTTATGCTTTCATGTGTTAGAAATAATTTGAAATTAAGGCTACAATCCTGCAGATGAGCGAAATTATTTCAAGAAAATCAAACTTGAGGAAGGTGTACTAAAAAATTTTGAATTTAAGAAAAGTTAAAAGATTGAAGTAATGATTTACATGTTATGTAGGATTATTGACTGATTTTTCATTATTTAGCACAATACATGTATTTCTACTGTGTGACTTATGCAGTGTCTATGCACTTATGACTTTTGCAGTAAGGGCTATTTTTGCATATTTTGACCTCTTTTTGGTACTTAATGTAATTGTTAGTGCCATTTGCAATTGTAAATTATCTTTACTTCACAATATTTTACTTAAATACATTTTCAAAATTCTGTGAAAATGTGTATGAATCTGGAGGCATGCTGCTTTAAAGACAGGATATTATTTGTCTTGTTTAAAAATAATGAAAGAAATAATCTTATTTGTTAAATTTACTGTTATAATGGTTACAGTTTATCAGTTTCCAAAATTTAATGAACTTTGTTTTTTCCACCCAAATAAAACAAAACCTCTACACTGTTATTCAGATCTTTGGGTTGAAACAAAAATATTAAAATTTGGCATCACGACAAAACCAACATAGTGCGTTTGCGACCAGCATGGATCCAGACCAGCCTGCGCATCCTCGCAGTCTGATCAGGATTCATGCTGTTCGCTTACAAACCCTATAACAAGTAAAGAAACTGATAGTGAACATCATGGATCCTGATCAGACTGTGCGAATGCGCAGGCTGGTCTGGATCCATGCTGGTTGCAAGCGCATTATGTTGGTTTTGTTATGGCGCGGCTCATTTGTTTCAGAAGTTGTTAATCTGCAGATTTTGTTAAATTATTAAATACAATATATAATTCATTAAAATGTAAAAAGTTAAAAGCATAATGCTGTATATTTTTCAAAACATGTTAAAGCCTTCATAATAGATTTAACAAATATTAGAATAAACTTAAAAGGAAAAATTTTGATTCTAAAAAGCATTTATTATAGAAGAAAAATTAATGTTTTTCCATTGTGAATATTTTTTTTCAGAAATTATATGTACATATTAAGTTATTTATTGAAAAGTGTCAGAGAGCTTAAGAGGAAAGAATTAGGAAAAAACAAAATTTTTATTGTAAAGTAAAAATTTTCTTGCATAATTGTTGTAAAAAAACAAAACTGTATATAAATAGCTTTACATCACTTGTTATTTCTAGGTTTTATATCAAATTTATTATTTAATTTTATGTTACGTTTTTCTCTATGTTTTATTTTTACTGTGATATAATTAAATATATGTCTGATTCAAGAATAAAAGAGCGCTGTTATTTCATTTTATAGTTTGTTAAATTAACAAGCATTCTGAGTTTTCAACCATGGAAACCGACTTACTTGTATATTGTTATGTTACTTTATCCCACGGATTTATATTAATAATATAAATCTGTGTTTATCCTTAGGCCTTTAAATATGAGGTTGCTTTGAGATAATTCATTGCATTTAAAACTTGACTAGCTTGTCTGTAGACCATGTCATTTCATTACAATAATCCGGAAATATTGCATCAACAGTAAAGCCTAATAGAATGATTGCCTGTGACCATCAGTAGGGCACATTTGTTTTTATCGTAGGTAAAAGGTCAATGTTATAGTGACCTAATTGAAAAGAATTTCTGTGCATCCATTAAGGAATAATTGCATCTATAGTGGTTAAAATTAACGTGATGATTACCTGTGCATTCTTGTTTTGGAGCACTTTGGGGCAAAAGTCATGTTGGCATTCATTTTATTGTCTTAACAAAGAAAAAATAAACTTATTGTGGATCAGTTATGTAACCTGAATTGTTTTTGATTCAAAGGTGAAGATCTTTTTGTCTCCTTGACTACCTGAAAATGCTTGTGCTTTTTTCTGACCTTTGACCTATTCCAACTCCTTGGTTCCCTGCATCTCTAGAGACCTTGAGAAGAAATAAGCCTAGGTTTTAAAGACTTCGTATTGACATTGCCCATTGATTTTAAGGTCACAAAGTCCAAGGTCAAGGTCACATGGACACTCTGTTCTACTTGTTTTCTTCTATTTTTCAAATGAGTCATATTTTTACATTGTACATATTACCTCAGTACAAACTTCATGTTTAAATGATCCAAAACACTATATCTCTTGTTTGATTTTGGTTAGATATGTGTTGAGTATGCTATATGATGTTTTAGGCCTAATAGTCTATGTTATTGTCGTTTACTTTGTCTGTTTACTTTATCCGTGAATTATTACTTTATCCTTAAATTATTATTATAATATGTGATTTGTCATTTTGCTTCACAGTTATGTTTTCTTTTATGCTGCTGTTGCTACCCACATGTTTAACTTACTTAAGAAATAAATCACTAGATCTGTTTGTCTCTTTCTTGTATGATTTTCCTAAGTTTGCATGAAATGACATTTACCATGTGAATCTCAGGTCCTCAATGAATGATACCATATGGTTTCTATGGAAGTATCTTGATTTGATTGGATGAATTTCACAAGCACAGGATTTGACATGGAGAGGTTATTTACACTCTGTACTATTAAGTTATACAAGATACCGGAGACTTTAGGCTGGATGAGATGAATTTGACTCTAGGCGCAAGACTCATTCAGGCTATATCTTCCCGTATTTCCCGTCAGCAACTTGTTTCACTAACAGCCAATCAAAATTAGAGAAAATTATTTGAGTTATTATAATGGCTATTACGTCGGTAATGTATTACCAAGTCAAACGCGTATTATCATACTGATTTTCTAAATGCTGGATGGTATGTGTATTTGTAATATGAGCCGCGTCATGACAAAACCAACATAATGGGTTTGCGACCAGCATGGATCCAGACCAGCCTGCGCATCCGCGCAGTCTGATCAGGATCCATGCTGTTCACTATCAGTTTCACCACTTGTAATAGAGTTAGTAAGCGAACAGCATGGATCCTGATCAGACTGCGCGGATGCGCAGGCTGGTCTGGATCCATGCTGGTCGCAAACACATTATGTTGGTTTTGTCGTGACGCGGCTCATATATATTATATTTTAATGAATGTACAGAGGTTAACTCAACCAGTAAACCCGGAAAGTCACCATCTGACATCTAATGCGTTGATGCGACGTAAAACACAACCAAAAAAAGTACAAGTTCACAAAATGTATATGATATGATACAGTTGTTTAATGATGGCATTGAGATACACTTTGGTTGTGTTTAAGAAATATATTCTTTAAATGCGCATCCTTACTAGCAAATCTTTTGTAACATCACACTTATCAAGCTACTCTCCCGCACAAAACTGGTCTAACATATTTGTTTACGGCTTTTAAATAGGCTTGCAGTTCCCATGACATACCTGTAAGCTAACACTTCTTATGTTTCACTAATGACACATATAAACACCCCTATTATCACACCCGTAGACATGTAGCGAGAAGGACAGATTGATGCAGTTAGAACTTACTATATAAAAGTCAGTTTTAAACTGCATTACCAAGATATGTTTTTTTTTGTCTTTTATGACATAATTTTCTATGATATATTGTGCAGTATCTTTAAAAAATATACTCGGCCGAAGTAAAACTGGTTAACTTGCATATGTTAGTTTTTAGTTTTCCTTGCAAAGTCATATAGAAATTTTATCATAGCTTGCTTAACAATAACATAATAATTTCTTATAGGGTTGTTTATCTTGAAAAATGAAACACCTACATGTATGTATGTATTACAAAACAAATATGTCGTGTTTCGGTAAGTGAACAGTCGGTACGACAAATGTTTTTACAAATACTTGATTAAGATGCAAAAATATATGAAAATTATAAACATCATCATATTATCATATAAAGAACTGTTCTGTACATTTTATTTTAGAACGATCCTTTACATTTTAGTTAGAACTATCCTTTACATATTATTTTAGAATTGCCAATGAGATCCCAAGATTTCATTTTGTAATTTTAAAATGACCAATGAAAACTTTTCCTATATTCAGTTCTTCCCTGTAAATTTTACAGGAAAAACTTACCAAGCGCAAAATTGTTCTATCCGCAACCAATAGATCTACTTGTAATCAGTTATAAGGGTGTGTTTATAATTTAAGTCAATATTTACAAAATAAAAAGTTTGAAACGGTTTAATTTTATAGCAGGGTAAACATTGCAAATTCTTAAATGTTTTTTCGTCGGACAAGACGTGTATTAATCATCTATACATACGAAATGTACGAGCCTGTGGTGAAATTTTATCTTTTGATGATATTCTACTTAGGGTCTATAAAAACTCAAGTAATTTAAAACCCTGTTAACTAGCGCTATATTATATACTCTCTTTCAACTAGTTGGACATTTCAGGGATTATTTTATATTGAAAAGCAATATATGCGTTACACATACATGTAATTGTTTTGTTGTTGTTGTTTTGTGGTTGTTTTGTTTTTGTTTTGTTTTTTGGAAGGGGGGTATCCCTTTAGTTTTGTCTTTTCTCAGATGGCTGTTGCTCATTTTTTCATTGTCAAGTGGAGATGAATTAACTATATTTGTCAAATGAGTGACTGTTATTATGGTGATTGAGCAACATTTGATCCTGGAAAATCTTTAAGATACAATTTAAACCTGACTAAAATTTAAAAAAGACTGCCTCACTCTTTTTATTAATTGAATGTTACTGCTAATTTCCGACGGATATTTACGTCCACGTAAGTCATTTATCATTCGTACGAAGTTACGCCGCCTGTCGATCAAGCTGGCAGGGGTCTTACAGATAAGCCAATCGGCGAACGCTAAGAATGATGTCTGCGAAGTCCGCCATTTTCCTTAGACAAGCTATTTGTACAAGACAATGGTGCAGCAGTATTTTTATTGAAATTATTTTGATTTTTTGTCAATTTAAAGCTATTAAATCGGTTTATCTAAGTTACAAATATTCTGACATATTGACAGATGTAGTCAGTAAGTACGTTTTACAAATATATAATTATTTATCAGTAACTATGTATATATGAAGATAATAAGTTATATACTTATAGTATACCTGGCTATACCACAATTAATGCATTAAAAAGGAAAAAGAATAAACAAATACTCTGTCCTAGCTTCTTTCATTACAATTATGTCTTTTCATAATCACATACTATATTATAAGGACCCAGAATGACATTTTTTGTTCGTTTATAACATAGTGTCAATAAAATGCTGCAGTAGAAAAAAATTACTTGCAAATAAAATGAGAGAATGTGCAGGTGAAATTATCCTACTCAAATATTTCTATTAAAGCTCAATGAATTAAGACTATATATTTAAATACATCTGCTTCAAGAACATCATATCTGATCAGATCACAGTTTTAATTTAAAGCCGAGGTTTGGTGTATGCGAAGAATAATATTGCGTTTTATCACAAAACATATTTAATGTACAAATATACATATAATTATATATCATACATCAAAGTAACGCAAGGGCAATTTTTCTCATTCAATTTTAACGATTTATGCACAAATGCATTATGTATAAGTGATTTCGCACATAAAACCCTAAAACATTTGTAAATGTTACTGTTTCATCGATATAATTTTACTGTTTATAATTATGTTCTTCAATTTTAACTATCTTTGATTTTGTAAACTAAAATGATATTTTGTCAGTAACATCTTCCTTGAAGTCAACGAGCTTTGCCAAACGTTTTATTCATTAATGCATGAAGGCAGTTATTTGTTACTTTTTTAAATTCCATAACACATTGAAATATTCAATAAAAAGCATTAACTTTAGTGGCATAACAGTTTCGCGTAAACTTCGGTAACGTCTTCGGTAAAAATTGTCTAAGGTTCTGAGTGACTGGGTCACGTGAATCAGTGGGCGGAACAATCTCTTCTCTGGCGTATTGTCATTTATGGCAAAATGTAAACTTATTTTGACATTCACCTTTTCACTCGCTATATACCCTTGGATGGGCGTAATGTCACTTTCAGAATGAAATGAAATCACTTACAATGACAAACTTAAGATACAATTTCCACACCTTTTACGTTCAACTCAAAACAAAAATTCCTCGAAACCTGTCATAAAGATCTAATTATTTTTAACTAAAAGTGCAAGTTGGGACTGAAAATGTGCACGTAGTTGTCGTGAGCTTTTTGAGTCATGGCACTGACGAACAAACGTTTGGTTTTGTCACAAAAACATACGGCACATGGTCTCTTTACGACCGATATCACATTGGAAGTTTTCTTCAAGTCTGGCGAAACCGCGAGTAACTTGTTTGAACTGTTTTCGCAAACAAACACTGTCCCATCATCTGAAAGCGCCAGCCCTTGTGGACACTGTAACTCTCCTGAAAAAAAGATGCCAGTTACCTCCCCTTTCCAAGATAACCGAATTACCGCCTGCCTGACTCTATCGGATACAAAAATGTATTCATTATTGGTCGTGACGTAATCTGGACCGGCAAATATATCTTTTCCCTTTTCATCTTTTGTTACTGTCAACTTCTGAATTCCTTTGGTGTCCAAAATCGCAAGTTTTGCCGGGCTGTCAAAGGTTACAACAAAACCTTTACCAGAACAATAGCTGATTCTACAAAAATTACCTTTGACCTTTAAACGCTGCTTTATCACAAGCTTTTCAAAAATAACTTTTATAAGAATAATGTTTTCGTCTTCTGGGACTGAAACAGCGACCTCGTCACATGCAACTTTTGTCACGTCACACGGCGGACAAACAACACTAATCTGACAAATGACCATTTTATTGTTCACGTTTACCAACTTAACCGATTTGTTAAGAAAATCTGTCAAAATTAGAACATTTGAAGAAAGCAAAGCCATTCCTGTTATCCAACATTTGTTACTCTCATCTGGCGCCTTGGCACAAATGTTTGTTGGATTTACCGAGTGTTCTAGTTTAACAACAAGCTTCCCAATCGACTTTTCCTGCAGAACAATACGCTCAAGGGCTTTATTCGGCTCAAATGCAAAAGTTGATAAATCCGTACCTTTCAGCTTACTTTCTAAAAAATTTACATTCGTTTTTATCGTTTGCCGAGCTAATATCAATTCCTTAAAGAGTTTATTTCCCTGTTTCGTTTCGTTCAGCTCCTTTACATCTTTTAATAAATTTTTAGTAGATTTTATCACGTTATTACACGTTGAATCTATCTCTCTCATATTCATATAAGTATTTTGCGAGACTTTTCTAACTTCATCTGTAAATGCCTTTTCTAGATCATCCATTTGTTTATCTAAATCTCTCCTAAAGTTTTTCATTACTTCAACTGATTCTTCTAAAGAGGCGTTCGACTTTTCTGTCAATGCTTTATACTTTCCTCTTTCCTGTTCACTTTTTTTTATAAATGCTTCTAAAAATCTTATAGTTTCATCATATTCCGGTCCATCAAGAGTTTGATCAGACTGATCTGGTATGTAAATAACGGAACAATTTTTTCTGCTGTGGTCTAAATTTTTACATGTGTTGCAAATCAAAGCCTCGTGATATCGACAATAGAAACTAGATAATTGATCAGAATGTTTTTCACAGTGTAAATCTAGCTCATCAAACGCGTCAGAGTCGGAGTACGACCGGGCGGTTAGTGTGGACCTAGGCATTTTATCGCTGTTAAGAAGACCATGTTGTCTAAAAGATTTGGACGTTTTGTGGTTGCTAATGCAGGCTTGACAAAGATATTCTTTACATGTTGTACAAAAGCCACTAGGGTAAAGTCTTCGACCGGTTCTATCACAAGGTTGACAAAACAGTTGAGTATCTTCTTCCGATCCGAATTCAAGAGTGGATGATAGTGATGAAGCCATTTTCCTTCCTGAAAGAAACCAAAATATTACTCATTGGTCAATTACCTGAACCTATCATTTTTGCTTCTGTTGTCTTTTGACAATAAGCAGAGATATAGTGATTTTGTATTTCGTATGGAAGTCAAAATACTAGGTCGTTTCTTTTAAGACAAATAATTTACATTCAGCACAACTTTCTCCAGGTAATAAGCAATTAACATGCTCTCAATCCATTATTTAACTGTTAACTGTTACAAAATTGAAGTGTGCCCAGTCTTAAAAAGGGAAAAATCTTTTCTTTTTTTTTTTGGAATAATGTGTCTTTTAACTTTAAACTTATTATCAAACTTATGAGGACATTTTATAGACTTTTAAACTGGTATAAATACATGTACATTAGCCATGTGTTTGTAATTTATGGTATCTATATAAGATTTAGCCGTTATATTTATTGAGCAGTAAAATATACTTCGTTTAATAGTTTCTGAAACTTTTTTAATGTCTTCGCTATAGATAAAATCATAAAATAGGGTATGGAAATCCACTTTTTCAACGTACAATCCACTATGATGAACCAAAACGACATTAACACATTTATCATAATACATATACTTCATTTTATATGTATATATATTGTGTATAATAGTCTCAATGGAATCACAAAATTTGATTTTTTCTTTCTTTCTTCGTGTATATATTACAACTTTGTTAAATCATTATTTACTTTATCTTCATACCACATTAATAACTCTGTTGAACTACATTTTATACATGTATTTATACATGTATGTGTGTTTCGTTTTTTTTCCTCATTTTCTTTATTTACATTGTTATATATTTGTAATTTGACATCTTATCTCTAATCTTAAAAGTAACTGGCACAAGAAAATAGAAGAAAATATAAACGAATCACATTAAACTGACATTTATTATCTTTTTGATAAACCAACACTTAGATCATCAACATAGACAATATTATGTCGAGAATACATCATCCGGAAGATATATCATAACAACGGACCGCGTCGTTAAAAGGTCAATAGATAGATGTTATTAGCATGGATCCGGGACGTTCTTCTTTATTCTTTGTTTGATTGTGTTTTACGTCACACCGACATAGTATAGGTCATATGGTCAGCTTTACTGGTGAAGGAAGACCTCAGGTGCCATTCCGTGAATTATGTCAGGCACAAACGGGCTCCTGAGTAGAACCATCGACGTTCCGTAAGCTAGCTGGATACTTCCTCACATGAAAGAATCCAATGTCCCAGTCGGGATCCTAACCCACAGCGGCGAGGGGCAAGTGGTTTGAAGTCAACGACCTTAACCACTCGAACCACTCGGTCACAGACGCCCCTTCGTTCTTTTTTCTTTCTTTCTTTCTATATCAAATTCATGATCTGCCATATTTGATTTTAGGTAACGTTCTTCTTTAAATCCTTACCAAAAATCAAATATGAAAGATCATGTATTTTGATCATGAAGACAATTTAAATTTTAGCAACAATACGTCATCATTTAATGTAACTTTTAATACCTAATAATTAAAAATAAAACAAGCGAATTCTCAAGGTCTTACCTTTAAACTTAAAAATCCCGTGTCAAAACTCAAATGTGAAAGAAAACTTTTATTAAATACAGGTTCTATTGACTTCCTAGTTGTAAGTGTACCGATCCGAATAATACCCGTAAACATTTGGGCAAGATTTTATCTTATACACGTATTTGCCTATATATCGAATTAAATGTATAAATACTTACAGAAGCAAAATATATAATCGACACCCACAAAAGTGATGAATATTAGGCGCTTAAACTCATACTTCCCTGTTTGCAAACATAGATAGATACTTTTATTTCCTCCAATATTTGAAGAGCTATTAAACAAACAATAACAGCAATTACATACAATGTATATAGATGTTCGATCGTGACATCTAAGTATATGTAGACAAATAGCATACTTGTGAGTGACTGTAAAGCTTTTTAGAGTAAGAGTCCTAGACGAAACGAAACTCTATAAACTTCATTACAATATTAGTTTATATATATATATAATATAAACAGTGGGGGTATATTGCTTTGCATTTGTCTGTCGGTCGTTCCGTCGGTCCGTAGACCAAATGGTTTCCGAGTGATAACTAAAGAACGCTTAGGCCTAGGAACTTCAAACTTAGTATGATGATTGTTCATGTCCAGTAGATGACCCCTGTTGATGTTGGGGTCAAGGCGTAAAAGGTCAAGGTCACATTGACCTTGTAGGTAAAAACGGTTTCCGAGTGATAACTACAGAACCCTTTGGCCTATGAACTTTAAACTTGGTATGGTGATTGTTCATGACCAGCAGATGACCCCTATTGATTTTGGGGTCAAGAAGTTAAAGGTCAAGGTCACATTGACCTTGTAGGTAAAAACGGTTTCCGAGTGATAACTACAGAACCCTTTGGCCTATGAACTTTAAACTTGGTATGGTGATTGTTCATGACCAGCAGATGACCCCTATTGATTTACGGGTCAAGGGGTTAAAGGTCAAGGTCACATTTACCTTGTAGGTAAAAACGGTTTCAAATCAATAACTAAAGAACGCTTAGGCCTAGGAACTTAAAATTGGTTTGATGATTGTTTATGACCAGCAAATGACCCCTGTTGATTTTAGGGTCAAGGGGTCAAAGGTCAAGGTTGCATTGACATTGTAGGTAAAAACGGTTTCCGATTAAAAACTAAAGAACTTAGGTCTAGGCACTTCAAACTTGGTATGATGATTGTTCATGACCAGCAGATGACCCCTTTTGATTTTGGGGTCAATGGTTTAAATTACATTGACCTTGTAGGTAAAAACGGTTTCCGATCAATAACTAAAGAACGCTTAGGTCTAGGAACTTCAAACTTGGTATGATGATTGCTCATGACCAGCAGATGACCCCTATTGATTTTGGGCCAAAATATTTCAAAGACGAGTATACTAAGATTTTAAAAAAGTAAAAATATACACAATTCAAAAAAGAATTAACAATTTTATGCAAAGAATGGCTGACTACAGTATAAATCACCTTAATTGTATTTATTCTGCATGCGTGACTAACACGGTAATGGCTATTTTTGTATATTTTTATCTTTACTTGGTATTTTACGTGAATTGAAAATGCCTGTTGCAAATGTGTAGATTACTTTATTTGTTCACTTGACAATATTTTGCTTTTAAATACGAGCTCAAATTTTTCTTGAAAATTACCATGGATCTGGAGGTGTGCGGCTTTAATTATGATTTTAAGATAATATACTAATGAATATTAGATAAGGGACACTTTTTTAGTCTTTAATTACAATGTTAAGCTTAACACAGATATATAAAGTTTTATTTATATATTGTATGAATTAATAAAACCGATATGAGTTGAATTATTTAACTGAAACATGAGTGCAAAATTATCTAAGCGGAAAACTTTGAAAAACTGCCGGATTTTTGGTTTTAAATGCTGTATGGAATAAGTTTCAATATCTTATTGTTCATGGGTATTCATTACAGCCTGACAATGTCTGGGCATGCCCATTGGTCTTTAATTATGGAATTCTGTTCCACCACTCTTGTTGGGAAGCACGAAGTTCTGCACGAGTAACCGGCTGCACAGAAGTAGAAGAAGAAGAAGAAAAGAAGAAGAAAAGAAGAAGAAGAAAAGAAAAGAAGAAAAAGAAGAAGAAGAAATGGCCACATGAAGCATGTCCAACCGAATAATGTTCCGGAGTCTGGCAGGCCAAGGCAAAGGCTCAATTGTTGCACGTGTTATTTTCAAACTTTCCCCCGTCCCTTTTCGTTCAATCAGAATTATCTTGATTAGAAATGTTCGGGCATCTTGATACTTCATGCAAAGAAAAGATAAACAAAGACGCTGTTAACCTAAAATAAAACGTACCAAACAGGATGATTCTGGAGAAAGTTAGTCTTTACTTGCGGTTTCTGAAGTCTTTACTATAGATTGTACAAACTTCTTATAATATGTTCTTTCGTTCTTTCCCCTTCCTAAGTCTTTCTAAACAAAGTTGTCGGTAGCGACATTACAACACATCTCCTAAACACTTTCAAAAAATCGTATTAGCGTGCTTTTTTTTTCAAAATCATATATCGATCTTTAAATACAGCCTACAGTCATACATGTTGTAAAACATATAAGCATTTGAAAGTAATTAAACAATACAGATCTACATATATAAACGCACAATTATAATAGTATAAAAATCATCACGAAATAAATTGTTGAATAACATTTTACGTAAATTGACGGCATTTATTTTCACGTCTTGTCTGACGTCATTAACTATGACATCTTAAGTGACGTAAGCATGTAACGTTATCGCTAACTTTGTTTCCATGGGATAGTTATATACTGCCACGACACAACCGTTCACTTGTTTACCAGGACCTGTATTAAACAAATCCATTTCAATGTCATAGATTTATGTAGAATGCAAACAGAAAAAGAGGTTTCAGAAAATGATGGGTAAGTTTATAACCAGTTTCTTTATCATAAACTTAAAAATGAAATGTTTAAAAAAACCTGCTTCAAAGTAAGGTATTTTAAAAAGATACACACACCTATGGTTAAGCACCTAAAATGATATTGATGTATAAGTGAATAGTCGAGCAAATAAAAAAGGAAAAGAGGAGGGAGAGGAATAAAATGATACTAACTAAATGTTATAATGTGAAATTACAAAAACAGAACACAACATAAACTACATTTGTATAGATAAGCGTCTCTGGTTATATTTCCAAACCACCGAACATAGGGCAATATAATTAGTCAAAATTCTTTATAACTTTATAATTTAATGAACATAAGAAATTTTAATTCTTGTTTATTTTACCATTACGTGCAAATAGGCTATGCTTGCTTTCAACAGTGTCGTCGTGGTGGAAGATGGAGTCGAGAAGTACACGCCTTTTTGTAGCGGACTCGGTTCCCTAGTAGGTAGTGCCCTGCATTCATGTTTCGGTAAGACATAAATTATTTTAATAAGTTACATTGTTTGTTTGGTGTAACGGCGCACCAACATAGTATGGGTTATATGGCTAGGAAAATTAATGTTGATATTCCTCGGATGTAACAAACTTAAAAGCAACATCAAGAGTCAAAACCACCTCACCTGTCAGAGCTTAAAGTTGCATATAGACCCCATTTAATCGCCTCTATACGGTCACGCAGGGATAAATTGTGAGCCTCAACCATTAACAAGGTTTACAAATAAACGATGGGCAGCATTACAAATGAAGTTTACTAAACAAGGTTAATGCATAAGAGCTAATTTGAATAACATTTCAATAATCAGCATTATTTACCGACTAAGAAAAATAAACATTTCTCGTTTAAAGAAAAACAGTCCATTAACAATATTTACGTATATTAAACAAAATGTTTGGTAGTTTTAACATAGCTATACGAGTATGTGAATATTTAATAAAACTCAGCCGCCATCTTGGCTGCCATTTTGAGCTTTGGGTACAACATTGATTTTGAGCTCAAAATGGCCGCAAAGATGGTCATCAAAATCTGGTATTTTGAGATACTCTTCAGTACATTTACAATATTTTGCAAAATAATGCGATATCTAGAGTTATATGTTATTGTTATATGACCTCAGGGCGACTTATACTGGGTCTCGACACTTTTGACGTTAAGCTATAGCCTAGATCTATTACAATTTCTCCCCCAAATTCTTGTTTATTATCAGGAAATATTTTTACTTCTCAGACAGATTCATATCGGCAATTGAAAAAAGATACCAAGCTTCGAAAGTAAAACTTGACGAATGGGTAAGCCCAGTTTTTATTGGAATGCATTATTAATTGATTCATTTAAGTATCAGATACTTAAAACTTTATACTTAGATACAGCTATGACTTACTTCTTGTAATACATGTATACAAAAACATATTGATTAGGACCATTATGTCTCAGAAATGCTTTTATTTCTATCGCTCAAAAGTTGTTTTTTTTTAAGTTTTTGTGTACTTTTATAGTATCAGTGGTCTATTACCTGGATCATCTTTTGCATTAAAGTGAATAAGTATTTTCTATGGAAGTCAAAATACTAATTTGTTTACGTTTACATTTTGCTTATTTTATGACAAATTATTTCACATTCATCGCTATTTTTTTAAGGTAGACAATCATCTGACATTATACATTATATAATTTCATTATTTAAACATTATAAAATTCATGTTAGACCTTTGTATAGAAGTACAAATTTATTAGTTTCTGAGGCATAATGTGCCTTATATGTCATGTTAGTAATAGCTCAAATCTACAGGAATTCTGGTATCTTGCCGGACTACTTTTCTCTAAATTCAGCCATTACACAAAATTAAAAGGGAAGTTTTTTTTAATCGTAAGGTCGAAAATGTATAAAATAAAAGAAAATTCAAGGTTGTTTTTTTTTTTTAAATAAATACGGGATTTATTTTATCTCCTGATATGAAAATTATCATATTTCACTCATGGAATATTTATTTATATACCACTCGATGAAAACAAAACTTGAACATTGTATTAATTTTAGGAAAAAAATGAATATCATCTATATACATGTAATAGTGTTTATACACAAGAAAAAAGGGTTCTGGATTGTAGGCCATACAATTTATTTAGAGCGTGTTGACACCCCTTGTAAGAGGTTATACAAAAAAAAAATAAGAAATTGATTTCGTTGATAATGACGGCAAAGAAAATCTTCAAAAAATGTAGGTGATAGAAATTGCAGGAAAATAACTGAAATAACTTAAAGGAAGAAAAATTGTAATAGTAACAACTTATATATAACTTCTTTAAATGCTAAAATGACGAACAAAGCACAATATAAACATGTTGAATATATCACTGTCTTATTATTATTTTTGTAGGTTATTGTAGAGCTGGAACCTGAGAGAAAGAGAGAAAAATACCAGAGATCTATGTCACAAAGATTATGGCTAGATATTCCAGACATTGACCGCTAATTAACATTTAAAGAGAAACGAAAATTTTCAATTTTTTCAATATACATTGAGTTTTTATTTTTTATATCATCTCATTTTAGATCTGAGATTTTTGCAAATGTATTTCATAAAATATTTTCGTACCAAAAGATGATTACTTCCTTATACCCGGTTATGTGATTAGCTAATTATTCATCCATACACTTATAAAATGCATGTTATTACGTAAAATAAACCAGCTTACTAGAGTGATTCATCTTTAATTCTTTACGAAATACCATATTTATTTATCATATTTGTAAAAATATAGGCCTAACATTCAATTAATTATTAGTGCAAAATATTTTAATGGAATATATGCCTACTCATTCATTAAATTTTCACAAGCTATTGCCAAATGGTTGAATGAATAATTCTCTGAATAATGATGGCGCACAAGTCAATATGCTGATTTATTATGTTTAATGTACAATATCGAGCGTGTTGTTCATTAACAAGATGATGGCGAAATAAAGTAATGTAACACAACCAACTATCAGGTATTCACAGAAATAGGGATTATCTACACACATATAACATAATATGATTTGTAGTGACTTTTCTAAAGTTAGATGCGTTTTAAACATGTGAAACCAGACAAATAGAAAGGATATTTACGTTTTGACACTGTTACTATACCCGAAGCATTATCATGTATAGAGGAGGGATGGCCTGGTGATTAAGGTGTTTGCCTCTCAACCCGTGCATCATTGGGTTCGAGCCAAAATCGGGTCACGACGATGTTACCTCATATGACACCAGTACTGGTTGGTTCTAGGAAACGGACTCGATTAATATAAGTTGAAAATCTTGTTTTGCAATCGAGCTTAAATGAATATGTTTAAACTTGAAACCAATTTAGAAAAACATACATCTTCTTAAGTGTTCCATTTTTTCAAGATTAAAAACCCTTCAAGAAATTATTATGTCATTGTTATGCAGGCTATGCTACCATTTCTATATGACTGATCTTCAACCTAAAATAACATGTTTTTACTTGTTTGTTTGGGTTTTTTGGACGCTTTATGGCTTTTCAGTATGCCTATAGACCAAGTTGATAAAAGTCCTGTCCCATAGGAGCCAACTTCGGAAAAAGTTGGACATGCCAAGACCTTTAAAACAAATACAGTACTTTTTCTTTACAATCCCATATGAGATATATTCTCTAGAGTTTGGACGATACTTGAATACAGTGATATGTGCTATGGAGGAGTCAAGCCTTACCCCCATAACTAAAACTGCCGTCGATGTCAAGACATAACAGAATAAAACGATCTGTTCTGTAATTTTTGCTGAATATTATTATGCATTATAATGTAATCTTTAAATCTTTATTTCACCGATTTGTGATAAAAATTTTTAAAAAAATGAAAAAGGGAACCACCATTATTTGGATAAAATATCATTCGAAATTCTGAGAAAAACTACTTATGCATGTCGACTATCCTTGCGAAAACACGTGCCAGTAACAGTCTGAGATCATTCAGTCAAGCCCGTCCATTAATTGTAGCAGCAACCTCATTTGCAGACGTACATGATTAGAAGCATTTGGTGAATTATTATAGATCACGTTTTGACTGTTATAACCCTTTAAGGACATGAATGATGACATGTCCGAAATCTGTTATTAATGTTCATACATACGTGTTTTAAAGGAACTCATTTGTGATCTAAAAGCTTAAGTACCTAAAATCTGAATTTCTTAAATAAATCATCTAATATACTTTTGACACTCAAGCAGACATATGCAAAATATAATTAAGAAAAAAATACTCCGAAATGAATTTAACACAACATATTATGGTACTCTTGGTCCGATTTCAGTCATTTTTCACAGTTAAAGTAATCTGGAAAAACACGAAGTGAGCGAATGCTTTATACCTACATAAAATTGAAATATTTTACAAAAAATGTCTCGTCATGTAAAAAAAAACGAGTAGAGTCCCTTCATTTAAAGGCACAGTATGCTTTAGAAATTCATATTTTTTTGGCATTTGTTAGAAATGCCAAATATGATTGTTTTAAATAAAGTTTTCGAAATGGATTTATAGCATGTATATATTATGTAAAACAACTGAAGAAAGTAGCGTAAAAGATGCAATAATGTGTCAAAAAGGTAGCAAAATGTAAACAAATTCCACACAAAATACGAATCCACTATCATTATACCAATTTCCAACAGAGCTAAAGAAACAAAATATAGTTCATCTATATGGCAAATGAGTAATTTTGTGAAACTATAATAATATACCAAAAGTTAAAAGATTTTAAGAAATAAAAATAATAAAATTTCTGAGGCATAATGTGCCTTTAAACAAATGTAGTCCGTGCATACTAAAAGTGGTCAACGACTAAGAGAGGCGCTAAAACTGGAAAACTAAACGTCTCAAAGTTATGTTCATCTTTTTGGCTTTTTAAAATGTTGTTTCTTTTCCTTACTCTGACAATATTATTGGAATTACAATTAAGTCGAAAGTTCTCTAATAAAAGGTAAAAACACTGACATGTATTCTATAGTTTGCAGTAGTACCTTTCATAATTCAATTGCAATGCAACCTGGTATGTGTATTTATTAAAGGACCATTATGTCCCGGAAATGCTTTTATTTACTTGGTAAGAAAGTTACTAATTGACACAATTACCCGAGACTTCCTTCGCTTCTGGTGCCTTTTATCATAGTGATTGTTAAAATACTACCTTGTTTACAGTTTGCTACTTTTTAAAAAAAAAAAAACTCACATACAGGACCAATGTGCTCTCAAATAATTTATTAAAAGTAATAAAACTCATTTCATTTCGGAATTATTTATTCATATGTAAAACGGTATGTTAATACATGTATATAATATATGTATTTAATAACCAATCCTTGACCATGCACTGTTTTGTATTTGGAGCAGTCCATTCCTTCAAAGTTCAAGGGGTTTCAACCATGGTCAAAATGCATGGATTGTCCGGCTGGCTCCGTGTTCACTAACATAAGATCACGATCAAGGATCAAATGATCCCGAAGTCCTTTTCATTATTTAATAAAACTTAAATTGATCGTAAAATATTGCCGATTTTCACAAGCCGGTTTGATATGACAAATAACAAATACAAAAAATATCATCGGATCAAAATATTAAGGATCAATTTTAGGATCAGGAACAATTTTTGGATCAACTGTTAAATGCCTTCATCTTGTTAAATAACAATAAATTCATTCTCAAATTTTATAACCAGGCTATCTAAAGTCCAATTCTATCAAGTTATTATTAAATATTTATTCAATGAGGATAAACAAAAGAAAATATTTGAGATTTTTTAATTTATCCCGATCTTGATCCTTAAATCTTAAAGCAGCATGCCTCCAGATTCATGCTAATTTTCATAAAAAATTTGAAAATGTATTTAAAAGTAAAATATTGTGAAGTGAACAAAGAAAGTAATTTACACATTGCAGACGGCACTTACAATCCATATAAATTGCCAAAAAGAGGTAAAAATATACATAAATACCTCTTACTGCGTTAGTAACGCAGTAGAATTATAGTGCTTGGTACTGCAAAATTTGTCATTAATCGCACATAACATGTAAATAAATATTGAATCTTTTTACTTTTCTTAAGATCTTAATACACTTTTGTAATGATTGAATTTCTTGAAATATTTTGGCTCATCTGGAGGCGTGCAGCTTTAAGCCTCGGTCTCACTTACTCCCGGCAGAGCCCAGGACCACCCCGGTAAGTTACCGGGACGATCCGGGATGAAATTATTGTTGCAGTCACACTTACCCCGGCAGCACTACGGTAGTTCCCTATTAACAACCCAGGATGCGCTTCGGATCATCCAGGCAGAGCCCAGGTGAAGCTACGGTTCATGTCGGTGCTTCCCCGGTCGTTCCCGGATGACGCCGGAAGAGCCCCGGTTGACCAAGGCAGAGCCCAGGTCGACCCAGACAGTGCCCCGGCAGAGCCAGGCAGAGCCCCGGTAGAACCCCGGTGGATTGAAACATAATTTTTATTCAATATAATATCTATTGTTCCAGAATAGTAATTCATGATGATTTTCTGAAAAATCCTTGTGCCATACTGGATAGAAGGGAAATGGGAAGGCTTTTAATACAAACAAGTTCAATCATCACAAATTGTCCTTATTTTTTTAAATGATCCGGGCTTTGCCGGAGCTCTACCGGGATCAACCGTAGCTCTACCTTTATCCTCCGGGGCTCTGCCTGTAGTTACCGGGGCTCTGCCGGCATATACCGGGGCTCTACCGTAGCTCTACCGGCTATGTCATACCCCGGATCATCCCCGGTTTGTGCCGGCAGAGCTACGGTGCTTTCCCGGTATCACCCCGGTCGTTCCCGGCAGAGCTAAGGATGATGCCGGCAAAGCTATACCTTCCCGGATCACCCCGGTGATATTAAATATTTTATTCCATCCGGGATCGAATGCCGGATGTTCCCGGATCATCCAGGACGTTGCCGGCAGAGTAACGGATGTACCCCGGTTGTTCCCGGATCACCCCGGACGTCTTCCGGTTCTCTGCCGGGGCTCTGTAAGTGAGACTGTAGCTTTAATGAACATGGGGCCTGACTCTATAATGATGGTTTACCACTTTCAGTTTCAAGCAGGTTCAGGGTCCAAACCTCCAAAACTTTTTCCGAATGTTACCCAGGTGAAATAATTCACTTGACTTAGGACCATTCAACAATCAACAACAGCATATTTTGTTTGGCCTGCTCAACTAGCCTTTTTATTAAACAAATAATTTCATATTATGATATAACAATTCAACAATCTTATTTCAAATGAAACATTCTTGTATCAGAAATAGTTGATTTTCAAATTCATAAAAATGAGAGCAATAAATCTGTTATGCAACAATTCTACAATTATTTTATCAATACACTTTGAAAGTGTAAAAAGGAATTTCAAAAGTATCAGTTAAGCACAGAAGAGTTGTTTCCCCTTGAAAAATAAAACGTGTGCAGTTGTGCAAGAGTTCTCTCCCTTACATATACAACACTCACTTTTTTTCCTAAATATGCCAAACTTGAATGTTATCCAAGAGAAGAAGGCTGATGAATAAATTAACCAACCATTTAATGTTGTTTACAGCTTCATATTGATACCTTTTAAAATGTTTGAATAATAGGCAAGTTTTTTGTACAATGAGAACAATGCCCAGCAATCACAATTAAAGCTTCTTCAGATAAGCCAAAAATCTATGTAGTAATAGTAGATGTATAAATAGATGACTTAACTGGATCAGTTAAAGGGACTCCACTCGGGTCCAAAAGCCTTAAAACATAAAATTTTAATTTCATGTCTCACATAGATAAACTGGGGCACTTAAAACAGTAATATGTACTAAAGTTAAATAAATAATTTACTCAGAAATACATTGAAAATCATATGTTTTTGCTATTCCTTGTCTGATTTGAGTGAAAAGCATTGCAATGCTTTTCAATTTTCGGGTAATTTTTCACAATTAGAATAGATTTTCTGGAAAATTGGATCAAGTTTATGATCTAAAAGTTTGCACATAAGTTGTGGGTATAGAACTACATGAAATAGAGTAAGAATCTTGAAAAATTATTTTCAGTCCCGTTATGTAAAAAACACTCAGTCGAGTACCTTTAACAAGGTAAATATATTTGTATTAACCATAAGACAAGCATCTAGAGGACAAATCATGAGTCAATATAAAATATCACTCATGTTATGTCAATTTTATTAATTTACAACACTGTTTATATATTTCCAAACTAATTATCAAGGTTTTGTAGTTTGTATAACTTATGTGTCAATTTTCCTCTATTTTACTTAAATTTGTTCGAAAAGTTATAAGTTCTTTATTCGTAATCTATGGAGGATGGCCAGACAGACGGACTGACAACAGATTTTTTGATATCCCTGGTTGTAACCAGAATATAACACTTAAGAAAAGAGCAAACTTCTTACACTAAAGAGGAAATAACTATTGAAATAAAGATGCAAGACTTATGAACATCGTCATACATTATATGAGTGGTGACAAACAACAATTATCTTAAGTCTCAAGTAGATACCATATATAGAATCAAAGATGAAAAGTGAAAAATATAACAAATTTCAAATATATTAAAGTAAAGTTTATTTCTGTAACATAGTACTCCGGCCCAAAATACAACATGACATTGCAATGGAAAATACAATATACCATTAACAGTAACAAAGAAGAAATTTTTTAAAATTTTAAAAAATAAAAAATTTAAGGAAAGATATTTTTGATTATTTAAAAAGGTGCAAATAAGGGCCCTAATGCCCAAAATAAGTGGGGGGATGAAAAGAAACTATTTTAAAATTTTAAATAGGTTTTAAAAATAAAGAATTTTAAAAAAAACAAATTTTTTTAAAAAAAATTTGCAATTAAGGGGGGGGGTGTTTGCCTAGCAACCAAATTTTTCAACATAGGAATTAAAGATGTTCATAATTTCCAGACTGCCATTTACCCATATTTCAAACTTCATTAATGTATGTTCAGTACTTTTTGCATCATCATGGGATCTAGTTTCGTGGACAGACATACAGAAGGACAGAGGGTAAACCTAGTCACCTCTGGTTAAACCTGATAAGGGACTTAACACAATATTTATGTTTCAAATAAATTTTCGTTTTTAATTTCAATGCAAAAATATAGAAATGATGTTTTAAAATGAGTTTAAAAATACCCCAGAGTAAACTTCTTACACTCAGCCCATTTTCTAAACCAATCAAAATGTTTCATTTTCATATTGAAACCATTTCCCTTATGTTAGCCCTATGGTAGAACATAATTTGGCAAAAAGGGTGATCTAATATCAAGAAGCTAATATAATAATGAATGTATTATCAATAGTCTTTTATAAAAACTGCACAAGTTGAAGATCTTTCCAATCATAAACAATGTCTTAAATGGTTTTATTATAGATGTATCTTTTTTGCATGCAACACATCAATCAACATGCTAAATCTACCAGTCCCCCACATGGCACTGCCCAGCACACAACTCCGTAGCAATCAGTTGCCATAGATATACAATGTTTAATGTCACAGTATCAATTCACATGAAGATCCTCTATCAAATGTTAAACAACTTGTCCAGCAAGCATCAGTCCTGTAAAATAAAATACGGTATTTGATTTATAATTAATAATGAAAACTGACTTTGGGAGAAACACTTAACTACTTACATATATATAGTAGAATTTGAGTCTTTGTTACTAAAGTTATTTTGCTACTCAAAGCATTATACAAATATTAACAAATCATATGGAAAAATCTGATGTTCGTGGCAGAATTAAAAAAAAAACAGTGTTGAGGGGCAAATGTGTTTTTTTCTCACACGGCCACCAAAGCCCTCTTCCTTCCATTTAAAGTGATCAACAATTTTCTTGAGTAATTGTCTTAAGAACTTACCATGGCTTGATCTTGGCTAATGTATGGGAGGAACTTCTATAGCAAGGCAATAACTGTCACATTTCTTTGTGGCCTAGCAATCTATAGGATACAGAATTATGTTAAGTTTTTAGAATTTCAAAATACTATATATATATAGGAACTCGGGAATAGAACCACATATTGCAGTGTGTACTTCCAAACCTGTACAGGCTTTACTTTTTGTTTGTTTGACGTTTGAATATTTTTTCATATACAAGTGGATTGTCTTTAAATAAGTTAAAGTAATTTAATATCATCTGTTAGGTTTAAAAAAAAATAGGTCAAATCAAGGGCATATAGAAAAAAAAAAACGTCAAATTAAGCCAACACAAGTTTAAATGTTAAATTAATATAATATTCAAAGAGGTCATACACTCGGATAATATGAAATGGATTAAAATAATTGTGACAAACAATTAAATTCTAAAAGCTATTACAGGATAGGATATATAAGCCGCAATTTGTGGTCCAATTCCGGAGTTCCTTTTAATAGAATATACATGAAAAAGAAATAATTATAAATATTTTACTTTTAGGCTCTAAAACAGACCCCTGCTTAATATTTTACTTATATCTTTAAAAATGTTTTTTTTGCAAATCTAAACCCCTGTAAAATACTGAGAATTTCTGCTCTTAAATGAAGAAATTTCTATCCTTAAAGCAGCTTGCCACCAGATTTATGCCAATTTCCATGAAAATGTATTTCAAAGTAAAACATTAAGTGGACAAAGAGTGCAGACACTTACAATTCATGTAAATTACCAAAAAAAAAGGTCAAAATATGCAAAAATAGCTCTTAATGCTGCAATGTTAGTAACACAAATAAAATATGGTGAGGATTACAATGAAATCAGTAGTAATTGCACACATGTAAATTATTACTTGAATCTTGATGCTTTTACTTTTCTAAAAATTGTACTACAAGCTTGATTTTCCTGAAATATTTTGACTGGAGGCATGTTGCTTTCAATATCAACTCAAGAGTAAGAAAACTGCTGATATATATTATTTTTCATATCATTTATAAGAATATCATGTTTCTTAATTGATTCCAATTCTAAGATGGTAATGAAAAAGATTACATGTACATGTACACAAAGATTATTTTACTCTACAAATTTTAGCTTTAATATTAAATTCACTCACATATAAGAAAGATGGTTTACATATGATGGCAAAATTGACAAAGATAATCTAGCTGTTCTTAAATGAAATGTATCTAGATCCATCTTTACTGGTAACATTTTCATATGTAATTAAAGGGACTCCGACATGAAGGGGCCAACAATCTTTTTCAAGATTTTTGTTTAACGATTTTCAATCAAATAAAAAATTACATAAAAAATCGATTATCAATTATACTGTGTGTATTTATATAGTTTCAAATTTAAGTGTACCAGTTGATTTAAGAAAGAATTTCATAATTTATTATTTAAGGCTATTGGACCTCAGTGGAGTTCCTTTAAGGTTAATCATCATTTATATATGGTTGATAGTTAACAAAGTACATTGTATATGGCTTATTTGAACTCTGGGACTTACCAGTACTCACTGGGTGTCAAATTTATATTATCTTTCTGGATTTGACTCTGACTTTAAGGTAAACATACTGTAATGCTTTCCTGCAAAAAATTTTTTAACATCCATCAATAGTGTAATAAATTGGTCATTTCAGGAATGTTATTTTTCACAATTTCTTCGGTATTCAATATTTTTTAACCATTAATAACCAGAATTAAGTACATACCGGTAGTGATAAAGGACAGGTGATTGTTTATAAGCTATTGCCAAATATTTTGAGAAAATAAAGTTCCGTATTGGCCAACGTTTTAGCGGGAAAGTTTTACCTTATGACTACCATAACATGTCTTTGTTACGTCTTGGAGGTTGATCACCATAAGGAGTTTTCCTGGATAACTAACCAGTTTCTTAACAAGTGAACCGACTACTAAACTCAAATGATTTGACTGGATCAGCAATGAGAGACAATTAAAACCAATCACCAATATCTGAGATCAACAGACTTACTCCGGAATAAAAGAATATTTTGTTTTTTCCCAGCTTAAATGATGGAGGTACAAACAAACTTTTACAGTTACAACTTCGAAAATATGTGCAATAGATTGACAATTGTGACCAGTATGCACCGTAAAGAAATAACCGTAAAAGTTTGTTTGTACCTGGGGGGATTAGCTTGGAAAAACTCACATTTGCCGAGTTCCAGATTATAACATCTATTGTCATGGTGAAATTATGCCACGTCAGAGGAAGGAACCAGTGGCTCCTAATGTCAGAGTGGATTACGAACATGATGCTCTCCCTAATGAGCTAGGCAAGCAGACGGACTTGGTGTCAACAGAATAAACATGGTCATGGACATTTGTGGGTCAAATTTATTTATATGCATTTTCAAATGAAATGATTTTGGTGTGTATGTTGATACACAACAAAATTTGTTATAAAAACATGTTCAATATATTTCGCAAAATGATATTTTTTTTTAAATTTTGCTTACATAAACTTGCCTTTCTTAAGAAAATCAGATTTCACAGCTAATCCTTGAAGTTGCTAATATATTACATCCACTTCAATAACCGTGGTCAGATCTACAAATGTAAAAAAGAACATATCACAACATGGTTGTTAATATTTTTCTGAGGCTTTGTTACAGAAATTATTTTGCATAACATTAATGCTTGACAAATGCTTTTTTTTGAACTTCTATAATATCCTTTTTCTTTTCTATTAAATGGATGCATACACTGAGTTACATGATGTAAATCACTTTAAAGAAAGTTTGAATATTGTTAAATATTCTAGCAGTTTTTGTTTTTTTGTTGTCTGTTTCATTTAAGCCCGTTAAAACCTCTATCACTCCACACGTAATGAACATGATGGGCAAAATGTAGTGTTTTATATGTAAAAAAACAATTCAAATACAATGCTATTTTCTCCCCCTCTGCTTTTACCATGGCTTGGGACATGCTAGTAGTTAAAACTGCACACATCCGTTTTTTTTTTAATTTTTGAATTCAGGAATTTTTTTCAATTTTAATTCGTCTTTTTAATTTGAGTCAAAAATTTCTTTTTTAATGGCAAATAAATATATTGTTTATTTCTTTTTCAATATTTAAATTAAATATTAACACTGTTCTAAATAAAAAAAATAAACTAAAAAATAGATGTCTTAAATTTTGACTTTGTAATTTTTAAAAAAACATTAAAACTAAAAATTTTTTAAAAATCTTTAGACATTACTTAATATTCCCATAAAAAAAAATAAATTGGGGGGTGTGCTGTTTTAAAAATAGGGGAGCTTTGGGGGGAAATGTTGAGATTGTCAAAAATTGAAAACTCGAAAAGTTGAATGGGTTTAAAATCAGTTTAGTCGTTTAAGGTTGGTCATAGTAATCGTAGGTTCAGTATCTTTCTAGGAATTTAAAAGACAGGGGGAATTTCCCCCCAAATTTAAAAAAGAAGGTTTTTTTTAAAAAAAGGGGGCCAGTAAAAAAGAGTAATTGTGTAAAAAAATTCTATGTTGTTTATATCAAAAGCCAGAGCTAATCTTTTTATTTTCATAAAAAATAAAAAGGTAGCTAGATTGGGTTTTTATTCATTAAAGAAACAAATCAGGGACGGCTCAACTAGAATATGTCTGCAGCTATTTTTTATCATATTACACATTATTATTAATATCGAGTTATGAGTAAGGGTTAGTGTTATGTGTTAGGGTTAGAGTTAGGATTATTGAACATAAATTTTGCTGCAAACAGATTCTAAAAGTGCCGTTACAAACTTTATAGAAAAAGGAGTTGACAACGAAAAATATTGATTTTATTTAGCAAACTCCTCACAGTGATTACCTCCCTTGGCAGATTGTAATCACGATACTAACAAGGGGAGATCACTGTGAAGGAGACTGTTTATTTAGTTCACAATTACCCCCTTTAGGCTTCCCCGTGTTCATGAAAACAAAATAAGTTGTCTAGACCTTTATGCTTTTTGAGAAAACTGATCAATTCAGATGCAGGATTTTACACCCGTTTCCAAAATGTGCAGAACCTTTAAAAAAATAGTGTGAATCCCGCATTAACAAGTCCTAGAATAGACACTGAGGTTTAAGTCACAAGTACACACATCTCCCACCATTCAACGGCCGCCAAAGAGCTTCAATAAATGCCAAATGTCTCTGTCTGACCAATAACCGGAAAAAGTTTTGGTCTCAGGTTGCATGGGCCTAGTAGTTAAAGTAAATTAGTCAAAAAGCTTCCCCAATTAATACTATTGGGAAAGCCATGACCGGTTCGTAAAGTCTTGTTAATTGGTCAATGTCATGGTCAATGTCATTACAAAAGCTAGTAAGATCAAATATTTTGATGGAGAGGTTTGTCACAACTGGTATATGTCAATGACCAATGGTCGTCAGTACCTACATAATCATGTCTGGTCAATATTAGTGAGGAAAACTTTGTATAGAAAAGAAAGTTTTGTAAAGATCGAGATAAAGTTAGATAAGAATAAAGTAGAAAATCTGTCATATCTGCACTTCCCCTTCATGGCAGAACTATATGATGGGGAGGTGCAAACAAACAACAATCATAGATGCTAGGAGACCTGAAACCGACTTTCTACAGAAAGTTAATCTGTCTAGAAAGCCAATTGTTTTCATATCTTTTCCATCTACATTTTCTCAACCAAATTATCTTCATTTTTATTAATTCGCTTTTCACACATGATGAACTGTTTTCACTTTAAATTTCATTTCATTCAACTCTCCTCTAGTTCATTCGGTTTCCTTGACTATTTTACATTTTTTTTTCCATTTCCTTGACTATTATTCAATTGTTTCCATTCCAATGTATTCTCTCCCTTTCCATTAATTTTCATTCATTTTTCACATCTCCATTTTTCAAAAATATCTATTGCTGACCTCTTGTAGTTCCTTCATTTCTTTCATATTTCAACAAACACTTTCCATTTTTCATTGCACTGACTTTTCATGCCCTATTTCCATTCTCAAAACTTCACAATGTTTTCATTCTCATTTCTTTCCAAGCAATTCACTATATTTTCATTCATTTTTCACTTTCACATCTCCATTTTTCAAAAATATCTATTGCTGACCTCTTGTAGTTCCTTCATTTCTTTCATATTTCAACCAACAATTTCCAATTTTCATTGCACTGACTTTTCATGCCCTATTTCCATTCTCAACACTTCACAATGTTTTCATTCTCATTTCTTTCCAGGTAATTCACTATACCCTGTTCTATTCATTTCATTTATTTAACACTAACCGCAACATATAATTCATAATGGCATTTATTTATGTCCCTCCCGCCACAATATATACAATATTACACCTTTTCAATATTTTACCTCTCTGTTCTGTACTTGCCTTGTCTTTCACATTGCTGAGCAACTAAAAACATTGCAATTCTTACCGTCTTGTCTTGATAACTTGATGGAAAATATCATCTAGTACTCACCATTTAACAACTATATTTTAAAAAGAGAAATGCTAGTTATTGTTCATTGTTCATTCTTTACTACTAACATGTTCAAATAAATTATTTTAACTGATAAATAATTTACTATTAGATATTTTGCAAAATTCTTTATTTATTAAAGTTTAAAGATATCTCTATGAAAGGTCGGTGGTTCTATGCAGTCGACAAGGGAATTGAAAAAAGTATAATTTAATTACAACTTCTACTTGGAATAAATGTTAATGCATTTTTAAATCAATTGAGACTTTCTTAACTATATAATGGGAATCATTGTCCCGTCAATCAACCACACACACAACTTCAACAATTTTCCAATGAAACCATCAAGATCTCCACAAGAAAATAAAACAGAATTTAATTGGGTTAAACCAGTAATGATTTAAATAACAAAAACAGGGACATGAATGAGGACCAACTAGTTGAAGCAACAAAAAAGGCATAAATGGCATTAAATTTAAAGACAAATTTTTCTATCAAAATAAGCCACCCGTTAGCTCAATAGGCAAGAGCGTTTGGACTGTGAATCTGGCAACCCGAGTTTGATTCCCCTGATAGTGCAGTCACTTCATTGTGATTGATCATGAAAATCCTTTCCCTGATGGGTCATTTGCACTGTAACTTCTGCTCTGGCATGTACAGAAGTTATCAGTTTCTTGTGTAAGTGAAGGCAATCAGTACTGGTAAACATGCATGACAGTCTGCCCAGGAACAATGCTGTGGCCGAATTGAGCTCTGGTAGATTCAATGTGGCTTATTGCCGTGATCTGGAGTGAAAGCTACCAACCACCAACAAACTTTATAGCAAATGTGTAATGCATTTTGTTTTTAAAATTTAAAGAAACAATTTTAAATTTTAAGGGAGACAATTAAGCAAAACTAGTCAGTTATCTGTCCATTAAAAATGCATACCAACTTGATACAGCATTTTTTAAGTGAATAATCATATGATAGCTTATTGGATACTGCATCTTTACAAAAACCGCTGACCGAAGAAATTTTTGGTCAAAAACGAGGCAAAGAATTGATAGCAGATTTTATTTGATTTTTGTTTTACACCTTTTCCCAACCAGTATTTAAGTCATAAAAAATCAGGACGGGTAGTTTCCTAAAGGCCATCGTTCCTGAGGTTAACAGACCAGTACTAGACTACCTACCCCTTCCTCCGTGCAAACTACGCAAAGGCATCTCCCGGGTATCAAACCACGCCAGAGAGGTAACTGGATACAGAAGCTCGACTCTAACCCTTCGACTCAGAGGCGGTTTGAATAGGCAGAAGCAGAAAACGAGCATTTAAATTCCTAATATCTTAAAAACATGAAAAATTAATATGCATTCTAATTTTGCCATAATGTTAAAATGTGACCAAACAGAGCTCATTGTCATCGATAGAGACAATATCGAAGTATTTTTGATATTTTTGAGATCAAAATTAAGACATTGAAAAAATCATAATTTTGATTAATGGAAAAAGGAAATAAAAATAACTAGAGAAAAATCAACTGTCAAATTATGAAAATTCACCCAAAACATATACAAAAGGAAGTGGCCATAATTCTGACACTAAGCCGTTCTTACATAATGGAAACATTTCTAATGGTCAGATTACTTTACCTTTTTAATTTGTTTTATATTTTCATAATTTTCTCAGAATACATCACACATTCAGTTCAAACTAGAAATATTTTTAAAATAACAAGGCTAAACGCTAAAACTTCTGCCTCATTTTATTATTACTATCAAGTACTGAGAAAAGCTAAGCACAAGGCTCTGAGGTGAGTTCTTGATCCTTAAAGGACTCTGCTAAAGTTTTTGACATAACAGGACTAGATAGAAGTATTTTGTGTGTCATTCATGTTAGGTCTAGACCAATAACTTGTGTTCAAACTTAAAATAGTAAGACCATTCTCTCATACACAAAAAAAAAAAAAAACGGTGTAGAACTGCTGATAAAAGGGATAGGGACTATATGTTTATGCTGCTGTCATTTTTTTCTCCCTCGATTTTAAAGATATTGTTGCCCTAAAAAAGATTTGTAAAGTAACGCATTTTACCAATATTTTTCTTAATATTTGTTTACTTATATGATGCTAAAATAACATCTCACATACACTAACACTACAGGTTCTTTCTATATCAAGTGATAAAATTTATATAAGACTTATCAGCATCAATTAATTTTGTAAACAGCATAATGACATCATCCCAAGTATGCAACTCATTCATAAAGGTGCCCGAATGACATCATTTTAAACTGACATGGGTGGGGTTTAAAGAATGGCTTAATCAAGCACTGATGTAAACACAAAACAAAACAGTCTGACACACGAGTTTAAATTGTTTAAAATTATTATTGAATAATAACGTGAAAAATTGTTTTCTAATCATTTTTATTTTGTTTCATAACTTTTAAACTTCAGCCAGAGTAGGGTGTGAAATAGAACGTTTTACAAAAATTGGCAGCATAGTAATGTCTACTTGGTAAAATAGCATAAAGAAATATCCCTTCATTCATTAGTTATAAATAAATGTAGTTAGAGAAATATCTGGCTTTGCACAAGTCCGACAACGCTTTATTCAATACCCTATATATTATCCTAAGAAGATCAGCAGTCCTTTTGTATTTTCTGATCGTAAGATCAGTAAATACATAGCTAACATCCACGGTCTAACACAAAATTTCCTCACAGTCCTAACAACGCAAAGTAGTTCTCACTCAAAACTGCTTAAAAACCAGCAATTTAAAAGAAAGAATAATTTTTAATGTAGGCATTTAACAAATTACAGTGCATTAAAAGTTTAGATTAGTCAATAGAAATATGAGGTTACAATCACAAATTTCGCGATGAGAATATCTTTTTTACCCAATGAAAAATGTTCGGCTATTTCCGTAAAGCTTCGGATTATCATGAATATCATTTCAATCAATGAAAATGCTATTTTTAGCTATGTCGATTACCGAATACTTCCAGAGCGTAGTACACAAATAAATCTGACTGTCAAGTAGTAAATATATACATGTCGGAATGTTTTGGCGAGAAATTTTCGCTAAATTATTTTCATCAGTGTTAAACAACAGGTTTATCGTGAACAAAATACCTCGAAATTAATAATTTTTGGATTGCAAACACGAAATGGAAATTCTCAATTTAGAATTACATAATGTATTCGTTTTTATTCAAAGTACATATGTATTACTTCGCCGTGGTGGCAGAGGTAAGCGGTCTCGTTGAGGCGGGTGTGAGAGGCCTATGGTTCAATTCCTAGTCGAGGCAATTCTATTTTTTTTTCATGCAAAATTCCATATGTATCAATCTTAAAACTGTTATAGAAGAAAATCAAAACGCTGTCGCTGCGTAAGATGAATTATAGTATATAAAAATAAACTTATACCGGAAAGTACATACAGATAGTCAGTATGATTTAGATTGCAAAGATCAGAAAATACCATAGAGCTGCAGCCCTTTGATTTTATCTCTATATAAATCAATATATATACAAACATATTATTCCAAATGCATTAACTGAATACCTCTTATCTTTTAAGTTTAATTTGGTCTGATTTTACAATTATGAAAGAAATTCACATCTATTATTCGAAGCCGGAAAAAAACTGACACTGATCCATCGCTTACCGTCCTAATTTGAATTTTTTTTCCAACAACCGCGTGTGTATTTAGACAATGGTAATAACTTGTTTTCTTAATTTCTTTATTACCAAAAAACACCTGCAAGCCAGTTATTTCTCATTTAATTATTGGACAGTTAAAAACATTCAATTTACTTATTTTTAAATTTGAGTGAAAGTAAACAATTAAAATAGAGAAATAAATATACAAGCAAATACTACCATGTTTTTGTATATGAAAAATTTCTTTCTCTATTTCAAATCAGTGCATTATGTCCACTTACAAAAGATATTTTAATAGTGAATATGTATCTTATTTATGATTAAAACTCTACACTGTGTAATTGTTACTGCATGTAAATGCTTGAAGATTACAGTCATAATTTTCATGTAACTACATGTTCTACAAAATGGAGAATAAAATGCAAATATTCATGCCCCCAAAATGCCAATAAAAATTAAATTTTTTACACATCTTTTTTTTGCGTTTTTTTCCCTATTCAGCCCCCTCCTCTTT